>NW_026112659.1:0-76219 GCF_024323335.1 Lathyrus oleraceus | reverse complement strand
TCAATAGCATTTAATGATAAAAACGACCGACACGCTATTGTCATATCTATTAGAAGAGTGAAGTCATTATTTGGTCTCTCACAAAAAAATTATAGAAATTAAACTAATTCAGAGAATTTTTATTTAATTTCTTACAAATTTAATTGGGTCATATTATAGAAAATAGGTGTGAAATATTTTATTTATTTTGAATTTTTTTAAGAATATGTTATATATAAAATTGATTATTTATCATAGAATAAAAAAAAATAAAAAAATGTTATTTTTAAATAGCGTTTAATGATAAAAACACGCTATTGTCATATTTTAGAAAAAAAGTGAAGACCTACTTTGATCTCTCGCAACAAAAAATTGTAGAACCTAAATTAGTCCCCTAAAAAAAGTTCTATTTTAGAAAAAATGTTATTCTTAAAACGATTTATGGATAAAACCACCGACAAGCTATTGTCATATTTTATATAAAGAGTGAACTCAAAATACTTAAGCCAGATCATATGTCTTTATCACTAAGGTAATGTACATTAGTGATAGATAATTCTCATAATATTAAATAATTATAAATTTAAATTAAAAAATACAAAATTTGAACCCACAGGGACTTGAATATGAATTCTTTTAAGTTAAATGGTAGTGACTTTATCATTAGACAATCAATTTCTATTGTTAATATTTATAATAATGAATACATAACTTAATAATTCAGAATAAACATTTACTTATTTACTTATTTCAAATAACACACAAATACATATTTATTTATTTTATTTTATTTTACACTATGTTTTTACACTATGTTTCATCCATTTTTTATTTAATATTTTAACTAATTATGTTTCATCCATTGTTTTATTTAATGTTTATTTTTATAAAATCAAAATATCCATTTATACAATACTCTTTTTTATTAAACAAATATTTTTATAAAATAAAAAATATATATTTATTTAATTTTATTATAATGAATTTTAAATAACATAAATATTTTAACTATATACGTTCATATTTGATATGTCGAATGGATATTATCTATATTTTTATTTAATGTTAATATAAAATTGCGATTGTACTCTTAAGAAATTAAAATGCAAATATTAAATAATATTCTTAACTTATATAGTTTAAAACAATGATAAATAAAATTAAATATATATTTAGTTAATTTTAAATTTTAAAATATGTATAAAAGTTCTAAGTCAAATAATTAAGACAAATATATAGAGATGAAACAAATTAATCTAATGTAATTATACATTATTTTAAAACTAAGTGAAAAAAATTTCAACTAAGTTTTAGTAATTTCTTAATCTACTGTAATTATACACGGTATATTAAATATATGATGAAACAAATTAATATTAGGGTCTGTGGTGCAGTGGTAATGTGTTTAACTTCGGATGAGAAGGTTGTGTGTTTGATTTTTGTTGGCTGCAAAATTAAGTTTTCTTTTCACAAGCAACACACTCATGCGCCAGATGCATTAGCGCCTCCTCTTTAAAGTTGGTTATTTTCGTATTTTTTTTTGAAAAAGTTTGTTATTTAAAAAAAAAAATCATTTAATTAATTCAAAATTCGTAAAAGAAATTACAACTAATGAAATAGTCAAGTGTGCATGTTTTGCATTTCAAGTCATAATTTAAGGCATGTAATACTTAAAGTAATGCAATTTTAATTATTCGTTATCAATATGAAATTTCAAGAATTATATTTTAGACAATTTTGATTTTGTATGTTATAATTGGTATTAGAGTGTGATTTCGATCCAAAAACACGTGGGTTGTGTGAAATCTAAACCATATTTTTTTTATTCAATATCTTACTACTTCAATCTTATCTCTTGGATGTCATATATTTTTATATTTAAATATTTATATATATTATAAGTTAATATCTAGAATTTTCAAATGTTATATTTCTTCCGTTTCTTTTTAATTGCCATTTTCTTAAAAAAAAAATTGTTCCTTTTTAATTGTTACTTGCAAAGTTTAAGGTAATATTAATTGTACTTTTGTCTAAATTACCCCTAAGTAATTATTATAGGGAAAGAAAAATTAAAATGAATATAATAAATAATTAAGGGTATTATAGATCAAATAAGAATTATTGTTTGAAAAGTAACAATAATGATTAACTATCTTGATATATATAAAAAGTAAAAAAAATAACACTTAAAAAAGAACGGAGGGAGTAGTTATTATAATATGTTATAATATATAATATTTTAAATTTATGTAATATAATCAATAATTTATATTTAATATGTTTAGAATTTTTAAACATCACAAAATATTTTTAGCTTTGAAAATCTACAAAGACTTATGTATTATAATTAATATTTTTATTTTTATTTTTGTAACATAAGAGATTGGTCTATTGGTGAAGACTTGAAACTTAAAATTGTATTATTCTTTAAGTCTCGGATTTGAATCTTACTTAGATTTTAAACTGACTTATTACTAATAGACAAGACAGTGGATAGATCTCTTTAGATTAATCGATCGAAAGATCATATATCAAGTTTTTAAAAGAAAAAAAAATACTTGTTTTTTTAATTTAAGGTGTGTTGTTTTAGAGTATATTCCTCGAATTTTAATTAATGTCATCTTATTTAAAAAAAAATATTTAATATTTTAATAATTAATAAAATTGACAAAATATTATATGAATCTAAACGTTTTTTTAAATGTATGAATATTTAATTCTTCCTTAAAAGACTTTTGACTAACTTTTGAATTAATTTTATTTTAGATTATTTTTATGTGTAATTTTTATTTATTTTTTCCCATAAATTGTTATGAACTTATAATTTTTATTTTGAAAAGGGGAACATTGACTATTGCCATTGTGTAGTTTTGTATTTCATATTTTATAGTTATTATACTCAATTATTAAATGTTTTTAAATTCATTTTGATTTTGAGCTGAAATTATGTTTTATAAATGATAAGATGTGAGAGACAATGTTGTAATATTGTATATCACAAGATTAATGATAGACAATAAAATAATAACAATAAAAATATGACACGCAAAATTGTTATTTCAATTTGATACAAAGCCACTTATATTTGAGAGTATTAACACAAGAAATGAAATCCTCTCTTAATAGTCAAAATATTAATCGACTAACACCCCTACATACTAAACAAGAGCAATATACTATTTATTGTGATTTAACCATGTTGATCACTCCACATCTTCAGCTTTGACATCTTTGTCAAGTATTATTCATTACTACATTGACATTTATGAGACGTTTTATATTTTAAATAGTTGGATTCATCACTTATATGTTAGATGTTTAGATTTATTTATATATATTTTTAAGTAAGTTTTTATATTTAATAATGAACACATTAGGTGCTCCATCTTTATTTTTACTTTGTTTTAGTGTGTAGAATTAAAAAATATAACGATTACTGTCTGCAAGACCAACTCTCATGAGGCTTAGGGCTAAAAGAAGTTGACTAAAGTTGTGACTTGAGGGCTGACACTAAATTGAATAAGATTCTAGAGCAAGGTGTAGCGGTAAATTCGTGACCATCGAACTATTGGTTAGCTCAACGTCAATAAAACCAGAGTCTCCACCGGACTTTTATTGTTTTCAAAGGAAAAGGGAAAAATACGAACAAAATTCAAAGATAAGAAGTTTTCAAATAAAAACTAATAAAATGTCAGAGATTACAGGTAAGGGGGTTGGTTACACAGAGGGAAAGTATAAGCACACAAAGTGTCCTAGGTACTCCTAAGGAGCCCTTTTTGTGTGTAAGTGTTTTAGTTGAAAATATGTTTGATAAAAATTAGAATGAGAGGATGAGAAAAGAATTCAATTATTTACAACTTTTGTGTTTGACAAGACCTTCGGTTTAATGCCTACGTAGAAACATAAAAATGAGGGATTAAAACCTCGTAGTTCATGGTAAAAATTTCAAAGAAATGAGTGGATTGATTTTAACAAAAGCTTAAATATCTTTTTTATCAAAGGGAGAATACTCAACCAAACATTCATCGATAATGAGTGATTTACAACATTTAAGAGGGAGGGCTCCAAACTTGGATTCAATCAACAAGTATGCGACTAACCTCTAATAAATGGAAAAACTTATAATCAAAATATCATGGAAATGGGAGAATTATATCTTAACCAAAGATAACTCAAATCTAAATGCTCTCTTTTGAAAAGTCTTAAAAGAAAAGGCATAAAGTGGCCAAATATTTAGGTGAGGTTGTTGGTTCTTTTTGTCTTTTGAAATTTAAGTCAATATGGTTAAGTTTATTTACAAGTTTGATTTAAGAAAATATTTTGAAAATTCAATGGCATAAGGCCAAGGTTTCTACTCATTAAAACAAGTCTAAGTTGAAAACAACAATCAAAGAAGGCTTTGAAAATGAGGGAGAGATTTTGAAATTAAAGAAGTGGGAGGAGATGAAGGGACTATCCTAAACAAGATTTAAAAGTTTAGAGTTGAAAAGATCTAACCAATAGGAAGCAATCCACAAGATAAGAGTGTCATATAGAAATCCATATCCTTTGTACTTTTAAGCAAGCAATAAGCATAACCATCCAAGCAATTAATATGACAACCAAATGGCATCAAATAAAGATAGCCAAAACATCCAAGCAAGCACTCTAAAAGCAAGCAGTCTTCAATGTCTTCAAATGTATCAGATGAATATTCCTCGACATAAACTCATAGAAACAAGCATTAGGTATAAACAATAAAATAAAAATAACAGCTTGAGCATAGAGACAAAGTAATAGATAAACCAATGGAGTTCTCATGGCTTGTATCAGATGAATGGCATTGGCCAAGTCTCTAAAGCATAGGGGTGTTGCCTATTCTAATTCCAAAAGTTCAGATCAAGTCTCAGATAGAGATCCAACAGTCCACCAATGTATTTTTTAGGGTTTTTGTTGTTATTAAGTATTTTAAGGTCCTAAGACCATAAACAAAACAAAATCACAAGCATAATATAATACAAGCACAAAGTATGGCTCAAGTGAGCAAAGTGAAAATGACTTAAACATAAACAAGTTACATGAAATGTAAATGAAAATGAATGATAAAGTGCATAAATTTAAATTGCTTTAAATTGCATTAAAATAAAGGCAATACAAAAGATATTAGTCGATGTTAGTGGAAGTAGAAAATTATTTTAATTTATTATTTGGAGAACACTCAACCATCCACTCACAAACCTGAAGATATGAACCAAGACATCATTCATGAGAAGGGCTCCAACTTGGATAAATCAACAAGTATGCCACTAGCTCTCACAAATGGAAAAAAGTTTAAATCTTAACACAATACCATAAGGAATGGGAGACTTACAATCTCAATTACAAAAATGCTATGCCTTTGGGACAAAATTAGCTTTATGTTAAGCAATCGTAATTGAACTTATGTAGAAGTCACAACTATCTAAGGTCGGACAATAAAAATATTGGTGTTAATGCATGCTAGATACAAGGTATAATGACCAAGCTCCTAAAGCATACCACACACAAAAATAATAAAATGGGATGAACCTATCTCAATCAGGCTCATGTTGATTCATCTGACACAAGGTCATTGATGAATCAACTAGCATTTGAATATTCGAGAAGTCATTGGTCAATGAAGGATTGGGAAAGAAGGAGATGAAGATGAGAAAATGAAGTGAAAAGAAATCCCAAATTGATCAAGGGATGAACTTTATTTGATCAATACCATTCCTTCATTTTGGGGGATGAAGTTCAAACTTCATCAACCCCTTAAATCCAATGGTTTTGATCAAATTGAAGTCCAATTCAACCAAGATCAAGGTCAAACAGAAGATGAGTCAACACAAAGTCAATCAAATAGCTCAACATTATTTTATGTAATTAAACAATTTAATTTCAATTTTTAAATGAATAAAAATGCATTTTTAACGATGAAAAACCTCAAATCCCTTCAAATCACCAAATAAATGACAAGGAATTTATCATAAGTCAAACAAGGTCAAATAACCTTTAACTAATTTTTTTGGGAATTTTTGAAAGTCACAAGTATTTAAAATTAATTAAAAACAAATCAAAAATCATTTTAATTCACTAAAACTATCAAATCCAATCCAAAAAATAATTTTAATTCAGAAAATGGAAGAGGAAATTATTTGAATTTTTTTTGGTGAAAGTCCCATATTTTTTGGAGTGATGAAGCTCGATCTCGATCCCAATCCTCTTGGCGTTGCTTCTTCTTGCTTGTAGGAGATAATTCAAATGAAAATGGTTATGAACCCTTGGAGTTTTAGCTCAAAAACAGAAGGTGAACTAATACTCAATTTCAATGAAATCTTCAAGTTTGTTCTATCAATGGAGGTTAGGGGATTTTCATATCAAAGCTTAGGCAAAGATCCTCAAATTCTGAGGCAATGGGCATGTACTTATAGGCTTATAAATTCCTTTTCACACCATTTGAAAATTTGGCTAAAAATAGTAACTCGTGTGCATGGGTCTTTCACACCATTTAGGCCCAAGTGATGATTACATTAAGTCCAAATTCGTCCACAATTGATGTTGAGATCATTACATGAAGCCATGCAAAGGAATTTGAAATTTTAGTTCAAAAATTGCCAAATTGGGCCATGCAAAGTAACCATGCGCAACCCCTTCAATTCTTGTTCAAATGGAATGATCTTGGACTCTTTGGAAAGCTAGCATGAAAAGGAACAACTTTAATGTTGGAACTTTTTCAATTTGAAGCTTGTTTCATGATGAATTTTGGTGTTGAAGTTGGAGGAATAAAACATACTTGAAAATTTTCTAAGTTAAAAGTCAAATGACCCCTTTTTCCACCTTGAATAACTTTTTCTATGAGATTCAAATGACTTTGGTTCCTTCTTTAAAGTTGTATATATTTCACTTATCCTTAATTTGATAACAAATTTGACACCATTTGGATCTTGCATGATGGAGTTATGGATTTTAGAAGTTGAGAAAAAATGCATGTTCAATGGTAATGGCCCAAAATGACCTAATAACGTTTCATCATGGCACATGCCCCTGCAAGTGGAATTTTACCTTTCTAAAAGAAGAAACATTGGATAAGACATCTCGAAATTGGTCATGAAAATTGTATCATCTTCATATCATAAAAATTGAGAAAGTTATGGTTTTTGGAAGTTGACCTTCTATCTAGGGCACAAACAAAATGACCTATAATCTTTCCCCATAAAACATGACTTTCCAAGAAAATTAGCTCTTTATGTCAACATGAAAGTTATTCGGAATGTTACAAAGAGTAAATTTTATCTTGGAATAATTTTATATGACAAATATTGTAGGATATAGGGTATAGGGAACCCTAGATTTAACTAGTTGACTTTTCTGATCAACCTCCTTGAACCAACTTGAAAACCTGAAGTTCTTTTGATATTTGGGGCTCATGGAGGATCATATATGCTTAAAATGATGTTAAATGAAGTATCCCGTAATATTGTTTGACCAATTGTTGAAGAAACTTGTTGAGGAAGGCACACAAGATACCCTGATAAATTAAGGCTTGCTTGACAAACAAGCTTCAATCTCTTGATGAATTCTTGATCAAAATAACAAATATGGAAATGGGGATCCATATATGATGCTTAGAACTCAAT
This sequence comes from Lathyrus oleraceus, assembly GCF_024323335.1. Lineage (NCBI taxonomy): Eukaryota > Viridiplantae > Streptophyta > Magnoliopsida > Fabales > Fabaceae > Lathyrus > Lathyrus oleraceus. Next base: position 68,603 of record NW_026112659.1, on the reverse strand, counting down.
TGGACCTTTTATTGCTTGATACCTTGCACTGAGGGTCTCAAACCCTAGTTGTGAGCTTAATGAGGCATAAGTGGATTCACACACTATCTACAAAAGAAACAAAACTATACTAGACATGTTTTTGGTGTTCTGGTTAGTAAACAAGAGAAATAAAGTATGATACAATCACATGTGCTTGATAATCTCTCCTAATGCAAACCCAACGAATGATAGGTGAAGAGGATACCAAGATGTGATCCCAATGCTAATGCCAAGTTAATGAGATGGCATGAGGGATCTTAGGGGAAAAATTGGGGTCTTACACGGGGAAATATGGATAAGGTATCACGTTAATAGATAATGAGGATCAAAAGTTGTCAGAGACTACAAAAGCTACTACAACGCTACTAATGGGGCATGTTGTTTCCTATGTATGTTGTCATATCCTAATAGACGTACTAGAAAAAGGAATATAATTTATGTGGATCTATGTGCTTGCATGTATACAACTAATAAATTCTCTTAAGTTTTAATGATGATAACTCAAATGGTTGTTGAAGTCGGCGGTAATGACTTTCAAATCCCCTAATAATTGTATTCTACTTGAAAACAAATCAAAACTCATTCACTACGAGACTCAAGATTCCAACGAAATACTTGTATTATCGCGATGTATCGAGAAAAAGGTCTTGGAAGCCTCAAAGTTGTAAAAGAGTGGATGTGGGAAAGCTCGCACGGTCGTGTCTGTCTAAGTGACCATAGTTTTGTAAAAGTAGGGACACAAATCTTAAGATATTAAGGAAACTCTCTATCTCTCTCTCTCTCTCTCACACACACACATACACACATACATATACACACACATACACACACGCGTGCACGCACGCACACCCCCCCCCCACACACACACACGCACGCACACACACACATACACACACACACACACACACACACTTAAAACCTATTTTTATCTATCAAACCTCTTTAAACTATTTTCAAGCCTGAGCTAGCTGATTAAGATATTATCAGCTTCCTTTTAAAGTTTGAACTACCAAATTGATTGGGGCCTAAAACCAATCAATTGGGATTTTTTTTAAATACCCAATGAATTGTGACCTTAAGCCAATCAATTGGAAGAAGCTTAATCGATTATAAAAAGTCTTAATAAACGGTAACAACTCTCTATCCATATTGGGCCAAGGTAATTGATTAAATTTGGTCATTCAATCGATTGGGACAAGAAGCCAGTCGATTGGGACATTAAAATGGCCCATGAATTTTTTTGTCTTTTTTTTATATTTTCATCTCCTATATAAAGGAGGGTCACTTACTCTTCAAGTCACACCAATTTTTTAAGTTTTCCATTTTCTTTGGAATCTCTCTCTCTCTCTCTCTCTCTCTCTCTCTCTCTCTCTCTCTCTCTATATATATATATATATATATATATATATATATATATATATATATATATATATATAAAGAAATATTTTCTTTCACTTAAGTTGCCTTAGTAATTTTGAGTGAAATATTACTTGTGAGTTAGAAATTCTATTTGTAAATCAAACTTGGTTCTTGAGATAAACAATCATAAAATCTCTATTTTGGTTATAGAACTTCGCCAAAAAAAATTTGTTTCGTCATTCAGATAAGCCAGGAAAAATATCTAAATGTTTTCATTAGCTTAGCCTGGGTAAAAGCTTTCTTTTTGGTTGGAGATAACCCTTTGTAAAATCTCAAAATCAGATTGTGTTTTGGGCCGACCATATTGATCCCGACCGACCACTCTGAAAGAGCTACAATCATTCCATAATCTTATAAGCGTATGAGAATTATCATAATAATGAATATAAAGGATCTAAACCTGAGGTACATCCAACGACCATTTGCAATCCATGCCTAGCAAATAACATGTTTTTCTTTCCTCGATACAATATATAAAGAGCACGTCAATTTAGGTACCCAATTTCAAATTTAATTTCAATTAACTCCTCTCTTTTACATACTGATTTGAACATTTGAGTGTTAACCTTGCAGGTCAGCCCCCTTCTTTTTTGCACCAGAAGCACTGGTCTTCCATTAACACTGATCCTTACTCCATTTCTGGATCCAATTTGGAACAATGACACCATCTGTGGGAAACGACTTCTAATTCCTAAGTTTTCCATGATCTCATGTTTGCTCTTTGATTCATCAGTCTGAAACCGTCTCAGGTCATCGAATCAAGAGCAATCAAAATCAAACACAAATATTTTTTACGTTCGATCCAATCCAGTAGCATTTCAACTTTGATTCCCAGAACTTCCATATCTCTGATCTCTCCAATTCAAATTAATGAATGGATCCAAAAGCTACTCGTTAATCTGTTGCGCAAGAAGTTGTTGTCGATGCCGCAACTCAAGAAACGATCAATCAACCACCTCCACATCCTTCGTATGGAACCTTGTTTTGCATGTGATATATTTTTAACAAGGATAAGAGTTTTTGATGATGATAAATAATTGTGACTCCAATGTCTTATGAAAAGTCAAACATAAGTGATTAAGTGGATAAAGATATGAACCTAAGTAATAAGGTTTCATTGACTTGGCTATCAGATGATGGTAACCAAAATGGAATATAATCTCAAGCCTTAACTCAAGTAAACTCAAGCAAGTGTCTACAAAATAAAGTATCTGACAAAGTCTTGAAGTTCAAGAAAACTCTATCTTAAATAGTATGAGTGAATACTTTGTAAAGTAAAAGAGCATTCTTGTAAAAGTTCATGGCTAAATAAACACACACACACACACACACACACACACATGCATAAAGACATATTTTCAAATTGATTTTTCTCAAGAAAATATCTTCAAAAATATCTTGAAATTGGGCTAGATGAATTGGGAGTTGCCAGAATTGTTGTCTTTTATAATTGATTGGGACATTTATCTAATCAATTAGATCAAATCAAAATTAATCTCTAAGATATTATGACAAAATCTTAATGATGTACAACTTATAGTTATCTTTTATTTCCTTTTTGAACTAGAAATCAATTACCTTTGAAGTTTCTAATCGATTGACTTTAGGTTTTAATCAATTAGCTTAACTTAAAAAGAATTAAAATCAATTTCCTTTTTGAGCCAACCTTTAACTTATAAATAGAGACCCATTCCCTCATTTCAAACCATCAAGAATCGTATTTTGGCACTACTTAATCTCGTCATGATTTTTGTTTTGGTTTTTTATATGCAAAAATGCAACGCATGTATAATTAGGATCCGGGATAACATGAGTATCACATAACACCCTATCTGGAAGGCTTCGCTATAATGGACATTTCTAAAATTTCTACCCATAAACCACTCATAGGGTTTGCTCTGAGGTATTGGATAAGGTTCTCAGAGTCATGGACGATAATCGTATAAATGTCCTACAACAAGCCAGTTGTTTTATGATGAGGGTGACGAAAGGTCTATTATGGGTGGGGTCTTCATACTAGGCACACAAGGAGAGGTCCTTGGAGTCTAACACTATGCAACCACCAAGACAAAAACGGGTTCTAAGAGTGGTTCCCAGATTCATAGAACCTTCATGAATCAAGTCATGCGACAGGCTAGCTGTCTTACAACAAGATCTACAAAAAGGTCTACTCTATGGGAAGTCTTCATGTTAGGCACACAAGTAGAGGTCCTTGGATACTAACACTATCCAACTTCCAATTATAAACTTATGTATTCCCTCTTCTTTTTCCAAAGCTTGGGTGTAGAGCTTTACTCATGATACCATATCAGGATCCACAAATAAATATGATAATGAGCATGCATTATGAAAAGATAAAGCAATAAAAGAAAGTAAATAAACAAGCACAAAGAAAAAAATTACGCAAAGTCAATATTTATCGCAAGGTTAACTAAGTTAGGCTTGACTCTCTCTTGCTTGGAGCATAGTCCCCAGAAAGTCGCCAGCTGTCGCATCTCAAAAAATATAATTCTTCGCGATGGTCGTGAAAAAATGGATTCAAACAAAGTCGCCACTGAACTTTATTCATTCCAATGAAGGAAAGGGAAAACATTGATAAAAACCTTTTTAAAAAAATGGTCATCGTAACCAAATTCAGGATTCAGGAGTCGATTACGCAAGGGGAAGGTATTAACACCTCTCACGTCCGTTGTACTCAATGAGAATATTTTAGTTTAACTTGCGATTGGATATTGGCTTATGTCAAATGTTTTCTTTATTAAAAGTGTAAAAAAAAAGGGGTCGCAAAAAATGTTTTTATTAGGGTGTTTGACAAGCTTGCGAGTCGTGCTCCTACGTATCCTCAGGTACAATGAGGAATTCAAAGTGACATAGTTCTAGGCAAGACAAAAGGATATTTTCGGTGTTTTTTATTATAGTGCTTGAAGAGACGATGAATCTCGCTTCTACGTATCTCAAGGTGCGATGGAGAACTCAAAACTACGTAATTCTTGGTAGCCAAGAGTGTTGGTTGATTGATTTTAGGGGACGGATGTTTGTGTCACATTCTAACGATTAAACATTGGCTTCTTGCTCGCAGATAAGAGACTTAGCGTTTGTTTGTTTTGCGGTAGAAGGGATATTGTTTGATCGCATTCTAGTAGTTTAAATATTTAGCTCTATGCTCGCGCATGAGAGGCTTAAGCCCTAGTTTGTACACGCGTTAGAAAGGACTAAACAATGTATGTTTGTGAAAAAGAGTTTTCTTAATTAAAAGTGTATTAAATTTGAACACGTGTCCAGATCAAATTCTAATAGTAAAACATGGCTTGCTTACTCGCGGGAGAGGCTTAAATCCAAGTTTGTACGCATTAGAAAGGATTAGACAAATGTTCTCGTATGAAATATTTTCAATCGGACGGGGGTGAGCAAGTAAGTTTGATGTGTTGAGTATTTTTTAAAGGTAAATGACAAATATTTGATGAGAACGAGACTTGAGCCTCAGAACCAATTTTTCAGGGTATTACCAGAATGCTAAACTCCAATATACCTTTTTAATTCAATGTATTCACAAAGTTATTTAGTGGGCAATGAACATTCAAAAGATTGTTCAAAAGTTCCACCAAAATGCTAAAATCCAATGGCCCATTTTTCGTACAAGTTTTTATGTGTTTTAGAAACGAAAAGAGTGAATGAAAAGGTAACCCAAGACGTGTGCCTCGAGAGCATTCATTCAAGGATTCAAGGAATACGAGACTCCAAGGACTCATTTCTTTCGTATTTTTTTTAAGAAAAGATATTTTTAGCGTTATGTTTTAATCAGGAGGAGATATTTGAATTGCATTGAAACAATTTAATCGGGTTTGAGAAAAGTGACTTGGCATTGGACCAATGTTTTTTTAGAAAATTCCACTTGGCGTTGGACCAAGGGTTATAACATTTTTAGAAAAAAATCATTTTAATATTAATATTATCATTTGCTTATCTAATTATTCATTTAAACAAATACTAACAAATATAATTTTAAGTGAGCAAGGATAAAAGAATGCATGAATATGTGAGGATGATAATCACAGTGATTAATCAAAAGGAGTGAATTAACTAATAAAATAGTATTTAAATTAACTATGTATATTTATTAGTTTTAATTATTTTAACTAATTAATGAAAAATTAATTCCATTATTTAATTAACTTAATTAAATTAGTTAATAAAAATAGAATTATAACTAATTAATGAGTTTAATAATAATAATAATAATAAATATTAATAATAATAAGAAGAAATATTAAAATAAATTAAAAATAAAGAAAGAAAATAAAATAAAAGTGGGATGAAGTAGATATAAGAGAGAGATATAAGCTAGCAAAAAAAATAATAAACAAAAATGGCCCAAGGCCCAAATTCAACTACATAGAAAAACAATTAAAAAATGACAAAAGCAAATGGGGGATGCATAACAATCTGGTTTATCCCCTTTCCATCTCCACCCATCAGCATGCGCCAAGTGGCATGCAGACAATATAATGGAGAGGAAAACAAGATGCAAATGGATGGTTCTGATTGGGTCTAGCATTGTTCAAGAACAATAATAACATGTATCCTTATTTTGGTCATAATTTGCTCAATTTTTAATGAAATTAAGCAAATTAATAATAAAAATTCATCTAGTTGATCTCACAAATAACATGGAATGCTTATAATTAAAAATAAATCATGAAAAAAAAATGAAAAATTAAATCTCATTTAATGACTTTTGCTCATGGAGGTTGAAGAACACTTTAAACTTTTGATTTTGAATAAATGGAGTTTCCATGCAAAATGATGATGATTAAGATACTAATTAAGTGCAACAATAATAATAATGTGAAGAAAATAAAATTCAATAAATAAAAAAAGAAATGACTTGAAGAAAAAAGAAGATAGTTTTGACTTAGATTTTATGAATGATTGGTGGTGTCATTTATGAATAAAATGAGGTTTATTTATAGGCTCTAAAAAGGATAGTTTAAGAATTATGCAAAGAGTGTGAGTGCCTACTACCAGCCAAGTGATAGCTTAACAAAGGTAATCAATCAGTGGTAAAAGGAATTATTACCTACTATTAGCCGAGTGATAGCTTAACAAAGATAATAAACCAAAGGGAATGATTACCAACTATCATCCAAGTGATAGCATAACAAAGGTAAGCAATCAGAGGTAAAAGGAATATTACCTAGTATCAGTCGAGTGATAGCTTAACAAAGGTAACCAAAAGGATGATTACCAAATACCAGCCAAGTGATAGTTTAACAAAGGTAACCAATCAGAGGTAAAAGGAATTATTACCTACTATCAGCTGAGTGATAACTTAACAAAGGTAATAAACCAAAGGGAATAATTACCAACTACCAGTCAAGTGATAGCTTAACAAAGGTAACCAATCAGAGGTAAAATGAATTATTACCTCCTATCAGCCGAGTGATAGCTTTAACAAAGGTAATAAGCTCAAACAGAATGATTACCAACTACCAACCAAATGATAGCTTAACAAAGGTAACCAATTAGAGGGAGACCGAAGTTTAGACCAGGAATGAACTGGAGAGAAGCGCTCAAAGAGAACTCAATCCAATTAGGGAATGATCTCAATGAGGGATTGATCCCATCCAGATAATGCTGGAGGGAAAAAAACTGAAGCAAAAATTTCCACGAGGGTCAGACTTAGTGGGGAATTTAGAAAGGATAAACCTTTTTTTCTTAAAGGTCAACATTCTATTGGAGAGAGGACGCACACACTCTGTGGGGAGAACGGTTTCAGAGAGTGGTGAGGAATTTTTTTTTGTTGCAAAAATGCAAAATGCGCAAATAAACATCATGATGATATGCATACATGTATGATTATGTTGATAAAACAAATGCAAAAGCGTGAGACTGATAATACAGTACAAAAAGATACTTGATTAATCTCAACAAGATGGGGATGCTAGCATAGTTTCGTCGGGATTACACCAATTTTTCAATCTGATGCTGGAGCGACTATTGTTAAATAAAAATTCGGCCTTGGGAAGTCACTGAATTCCATTCTTCAGGATCTTACCATCCTTGAGATTGCCATTAACATTCCTCTTTTTTATTCACAGGTCGAGGAAAAATACATATCTTTTTTGTAAATTTTCAAAAACATGATTGTTTTAAATATATATTTGTTTCAAAAAATGATCATAAAAAATAAATGAAATCTCACATTTTGAAACAAAATAAGACTAGCAAACAAGAGGGCAAAAGGCTCAAATTTTATTGATAAAATGGTAGTCCGCAAATGGCGTGACTCCATGGATCATTGCAAAGTTGGAAAATGGCAAATACATGAAAGGGGCTACATTGATATACAATGACCACTATTCTCCCTAACAACTTTGAATTAGACTACGCTCTGGACTTCGGTCGAGGATGACAAAAAAGGAATCTATGACAGGAACGGTTGCTTCAAACGATCAAGTCTGGCCTGATGTAGTTACTTGCCATAATCCCTAACTTTTGCCTAGATTGCCTTTTCGGGGTCAATCTACCGGGATGATTAATTTATGTGTATGTCTCTAACTTTTGCCTGAACCTCCCTTTCGTGTTTTCAATCCACTGATATGCTCATTTTTTCCTAAGCCGCCCTTTCGGATTTTCAACTTAGCGAGCAGTTATTTTATTTTCTAGGAGAAGTATTTCTTGACTGCATCGACATTCACAGGACGAGGGAGCTCCTCACCATCCATAGTTGTAAGAATTAAGGCACCACCAGAGAAAGCTCTCTTAATAACATATGGGCCTTCATAATTAGGAGTCCACTTGACCCTAGTTTCAGTGACAAGATCTTCTTGAGAACAAGGTCATCTTATCTGAATACACGGGGTCGAACCTTCTTGTCAAACGCTTTATTCATTCTCTTTTGATATAACTGACCCTGACACAAGTCTGTCATTCTTTTCTTTTCAATCAAATTTAAATGATCATATCTGCTCTGACACTATTCAGTCTCATGCAAATTGGCTTCCATCCTGGCTCGCATTGATGGGATCTCAACCTCCACAGAGAGCACTGCTTCCATGCCATACACAAGAGAGAAATGGGTTTCCCCTATTGAGGTGCGGACAGACGTACGATATCCATGCAAAGCAAATGGGAGCATCTCATGCCAATCTTTATATGTCACAACCATCTTTTGGATAATTCTCTTAATGTTCTTATTCACAACTTCAAAATCCCCATTCATCTTAGGTCTGTAAGGAGAAGAGTTATGATGTTCAATCTTGAATTCACCATAAAGCTCTTTCATCATCTTGTTATTCAAGTTCTACCCATTATCAGTAATGATCTTACTTGGAACACTGTATCAACAAATAATCTGATTCTTGATAAATCTAACCACAACCTGCTTGGTCAGACTAGCATAAGATGTTGCTTCAACCCACTTGGTGAAGTAATCAATAGCTACCAGAATGAAACGATGTCCTTTTGAAGCTTTGGGCTCAATCATACCAATGATATCAATTCCCCACATAGAGAAAGGCCATGGGGAGGAAATAACATTGAGAAGCGTCAGAGGCATATAAATCTTATCAGCATAAATCTGACATTTATGGCACTTCTTCACATGTTTACACCAATCAGATTCCATTTTCAACTAATAGTAACCTTCCCTTAACATCCTTTTAGCCATTGCATGTCCATTGGCATGAGTACCAAAGGATCCTTCATGATCTTCTTGCATTAACATGTATGCTTCATGTCTATCCACGCATATGAGCAAAACCATGTCAAAATTTCTCTTGTACAACACATCTTCATTGAGAAAGAAATTGCCAGCCAGTCTTCTCAAAGTCTTCTTATCTTTGTTGGATGCCCCAAACAGGTATTCCTGACTTTAGAGGAAACACTTAATATTATGATACCAAGGCTTATCATCTATACCTTCTTTTGCAGCAAACACATGAGCAGGTCTATCAAGGCATATAGTTGTGATATTGGGTGCGTCATTCCAACGATTTACTTTGTACATAAAAGACAAAGTAGCCAGAGTGACCGCCATCTGATTCTCTTCACGAGGTATATGATGAAACTCTAATTTGTTGTAGAAAGTTGACAACCTCCTCGCGTAATCTTTGTAAGGAATCAGGCCAGGATGACAAGTTTCCCATCTCCTTTAATTTGATTAACCACCAAGGGTGGATCTCCATACACATCCAGGATATTAATCCTCAAGTCAATGGCTTCTTTAAGACCCATGATAGAAGCTTCATATTCTGCCATATTATTCATGCAACCAAACATCAATCTTGCACTAAAAGGGATATGAGAACCCTTATGAGTAATAATGATTGCCCCAATTCCATTACCATAAGCATTAAAAACTCCATCAAACACTAAACCCCAACGGGATCCAGACTTTGTCCCTTCTCTAGGTAACGGTTCATCACAATCTTTAGCTTTCAAGTACATAACATCTTCATTAAGAAAGTTAACCCTGATGTTTTGATAATCATTGATCGGCTGGCGAGCCAAATGATCTATGAGAAAACTTCCTTTAATTTCTTTCTGAGTACGGTACTCAATATCATATTCAAACAATAGCATCTGCCATCGAGCTATCCTTCCAGTCAAAGCAAGCTTTCCAAAGATATATTTGATTGGATCTGTAGCGGTAAATTCATGACCATTAAGTTATGGATAAACTTATCGTCAATAAAACCAAAGTCGCCACCATGCTTTTATTGTTTCCAAAGGAAAAGGGAAATGTACGAACAAAACCCAAAGATAAGAAGTTTTCATATCAAAACTAATAAAATGCCATATATTACAGGTAAGGGGGTTGGTTACACAGAGGGAAGGTGTTAACACCCAAAGTGTCCTAGATACTCCTAGGGAGCCCTTTTTTATGTGTGTATGTGTTTTGATATAAAATAATGTTTGCAATAAATAGAGTGTGTGGATGAGAAAAGAATTCATTAATTATCTTTTTGTGTTTGACAAGACCTTCAGACTTGTGCCTAGGTACCAACATAAAAATGAGGGATCAAAACCTCGTAGTTTGTGGTATCAATTTCAAAATGAGTGGATTGCTTTTAATCAAAATTAAGTTTAAGAGAGACACAAAGGGCCTAAAAGGGTTTCAATGAGTGTTAGTTCTTTTTGTCTTTTGAAATTTTAAGTCAATATAGTTAAGTTCATTTACAAGTTTGTTTTAAGAAAGAATTTAAAAATGCAATGGCATAAGGCCAAGGTTTCTAATTTGCAAAAAAGTCTAAGTTTAGAAATCATAAGCAAAAAATGTTTTTGAAAAGAGGGAGAGATTTCAAATTTAAGAAGTGGGAGGAGATGAAGAGACTAATCCTAAGTAAGAATTTAAAAGTTAAGAGTTGAAAAGATCTGGCCAATGGGATGTAATCCAATATACAAGAATGTCATATAGAAACCCACTTTTCCTTTAGACTTTAAAATTAAGAAATATCAATAAGCAAGCAAGATGAAGAGCAAGGCATCAAATAAAGATAGCCACATCCAAGCAAGCAACTCCATAGTCTCCTTCTTAAGCTCCCATGTATCAGATGACATACTCCTTGATTGGCTCAAAAAAGGCATTAGACACAAGTTCAAAGTAGCATCTTCATGAAGACCATGTTGCAGATGAACTCACAAGGACTCCAACACTTGTATCAGATGAATGCATACATCACAATGACTTGGTTTCAGAAATGTTGGCATTGGCCAAATCCTTTTGCATAGGGAATGTTGCCTAATTCTAAGTCCAAAGCTCAGATCACAATCCAACAGTCCACACAAATATTTTTTAAGGTTTTTTGTTGTTTATTATGTATTTTAAGGTCCTAGGACCACAAACACAAACAAGATACACAAACAAATACATACAATCACAATATATGGCTCAAGTGAGCAAAGTGAAAATGGCATTAAAATAAACAAGTTAAATGATATGTATAATGACAAATGATAAATGGTTTGAATTTAAAGTGCATAAAAGTAAATGACTTGAAATTAAAAGTTAGTCAAATTGTTAGTTGATTAGAAGTTAGTGGAATTTTGCTTTTCAATTGTTTAAGTCATTCTTTGGAGAACACTCAACCCTCTATTCACAAGCATGGATCCTTGAAAAAGACCAAGTTTCCACATAATACCATGAAAGGGGGAGACTTACAATCTCACTTACTATAATGCTATGTCTTTGTGTCAAAATTTAGTGCTATGTTAAGCAATCGTAATTGGACTTATGTAGAAGTCACAACTATCTGAGGTCGGTCAATAAAGATTTTGATGTTAATGCATGTTAGAGATATGGTATAATTAACCATACTCCTAAAACATACCTCACACAAAAAGAAAATGATCAAAGGGTGGACCTAATCTCATCCATACTTGTATTGGTTCATGAACCAATTAGCCTTAGGATATTGAGATGTCATTGGCCAATGAGAGGAGTGGGATAGAAAGGGATTGAAGATGAAGAGGGAGGGGAAATGAGACAAACACAAATTGGTCATGGGAGGAATTTTATCAAATTAAAATCATTCATTCATTTTGGGAGATGAAATGTACATTTCATCAATCCCCTAAATCCAATGATTTTAATCCAACAAAAGTCAAATCAACCTTGACCAAGGCTCAAACATAATAGTCAAACTTCACAAGTCAATAAAAATGGCTCAACATAATATATTCACAATTAAACAATTAAAAATCAAATTAAAATGCATTTAAATTAAATCATGTTTGATCAAAAACCTAAACCCTCTTCAAAACATAAAATAAATGTCCAAGAGATTTATCATAGGTCAAACAAGGTCAAAAGTCCTTGGATATTTTTTTTACTATTTTTGAAAAGTCAGAAATATTTTTAAACAATTAAAAACATGCATAAAAACAATTAAATCATGAAAAATATCAATATTGATCCAAAAAATAATTTTAATTCAGAAAATGAAAGAGGAAAATATTTGATTTTTTTTGGTGAAAGTCCCATATTTTTTGGATCAATGATGAAATTAATATGAATTAATGAAAATAAAACAATAAAAATGAAAATTCAAAAATTCAAAAATATGTGGACCAGATCTCCCTCATTAATTAAGGTGGCGAATCAGATGGTCCAAAGCGCGCGTTTTATGTGTTCCTTAGTCAAATGAGATGCACGTGTGGTAATCACTTTGGATGGTTGAGATTAGAACGTGGGAGTCAAATCAAAGGGTTCTGGACAAGCCATCACACCACCGGAGCCCTAGCTCCGGTCATCTTCTCCGGTGAGGACCATTGGACTAATCCAAGTTCAACTCAAAGAAAAATGGAAAATGAGTATACTATTTTGAAGGAAAAATGCTCAGGAGCTCGAATCTGACCTCAATTTTGTCTAATTCCAAGTATATGAAAAGATACTGGGAATTGATTTTTGAGGATCATGAACTGAGTTGCTTCGATTTTACCTCAAAGTAACTCAATCTTCTTGCCTACATTGGTAGGACTTCAGACAACCAAAAATTAACAAGAATAGTGGAGAATTGAGTGAGAATCGAAGAGATGAAAAATCTAAAAATTCACCTTCAATGGAGCTTCAGATTGGCACGACCTTGCTTCTAATTATGCTTGGCCTTGCTTCAGATGCTTGATGGAAGAGAAATAGATCAGAGAAAGGGATGGACTCTTGGAGTTTCAATCTCAAAATAGATGGAGAACTGAAACTCGATTTTCAAAGAAAATCCTCAAGTTTATCCTTCAATGGTGAGGGTTTGGGGTTTCTGAATCACAGCTTGGGCATCCAGTCCCCAATTCTGAGCATGCGAGGTTCTATTTATAGCCATAGAGAATAATATTTGCACACTTCCAATTTGGGCAAAAATTTGAAAATCCTCTTTGTATGGTTGCATGGGCGTGCATGAGAATTGGACCTTGAAAATATCCAAATCGTGCTTCAAATTTCACCCATGTGAAAGTACCTCATACTTTGTCCAAATGAGATGATTTTGGACTTTTTGGAAAGGTGAGATCAAGAAGAACAACTTTCATGTTGAACACCTTTTCATTTGAAGCTTGGATCATGATTAATTTTGAGGTGGAAGTTTGGGAAATCAAACATATTAAAAAAAATTCTAAGTACCAAGCCATATGTTCACTTCTTTCACCTTGAATAACTTTTTCTATGGACTTCAAATGAGAAAGGTCCCTTCATCAAAGTTGTATCTATTTCAAACCTCTTCAATTTGGTCACAAATTTGGCCTCATTTGGATTTTGCATGAAGGAGTTATGCATTTTATAAGTTGAGGAAAATCACTTGTTCAATGGTATTAGCCCAAAATGACCGATAATGTTTCCTCTTGGCACATGCATTTGAAAGTTGAATTTGCACTTCATCCAACCATAAAAGTTTAAGTATACTTCTTGGATTTGATCATGCAATTTTAATGGATTTCATATCATAAAATTTGAGCAAGTTATGGTCTTGGGAAGTTGACCTCGAAATTAGGGTTTAGACAAAATGACCTATAATATTTCACCATAAATAATGACTTTACAAGAAAAACTAGCTCTTGACCTCAATATTAAAGTTGTTTGGAATGTTATTTAGAGTAACTTTTCTCTTAGAATAATTTTCATATGACAAAAATTGTAGGAGATAGGGTCTAGGGAACCCCAGTTTTGACTTGTTGAATTCCTCTGGTCAACCACCATGAACCATCTTTCTAGCTTGACATTCTCTTGACTTTTGGGACTCATGGAGAATCATATATGCATAAGATGATGAAATGTGAAGTATCCCTTTAAATATTTGAATAATTGTTGAGGAAACCTATTGAATAAGTTACACAAGATACCTAGATGAATTAGGGTTTCCAAGGCAAACCAACTCCCAACTCTTGATGATTTCTTGATCAAAATAACATGTGAAGATCATGGGGATCCATATATGATACTTAGAGCCAATGTAGACCAATTATTGATTGAGATCTTTGCAATGAGGGTCTTACACCCTAGATATGAGCTTGATAGAGCATAGGTGAGCATGTACACTACCTACAAAAGCAACAAACTATACCATGACATATTTTTGGTATTTTGGTTAGTAAATAAAGAAAAATGAAGTATGATACAATAAAATGTGCTTTGTGATCTCTCCCAATGCAAACCCAATGAATGAGGGGTAAGGAGAATGCCAAGGTGTGATCCCAATGCATATGCATATGATGAGATAACATGAGGGATCTTAGGGTCAAAATTAGAGTCTTACAGCTGCCCCTATTTAAGGACGTTCTAGCTGAGGAGATGAGGGTTAAAATCTCCCTATCGACTCAGTAGAATGGACTTAAATAACAACAATAGAAGAAAATTTTGGTCCCTAAGAGACCTCATGATGCATATGATGTGAATGCTAAAGATAATCTTGTGGGGAAATTTTTGCCACAAGAGAAAACAATTCGGAGAGACTGAAAGTTCACAGAAGCATAATGCATTCCGTAAGGAAAACTCACTATGGAGACAGAGACTCTGGGGGATAAAAGTTACGTGTAGGCTAGGCTACGACTTAAAACTGCTGGGGGGACACGAGGGATTCCACGAAAGGAAATCAATGGAAAGACTCAGCCGGGGAAAGGTGAATTTGTGGGGGAAACA
Organism: Lathyrus oleraceus; assembly: GCF_024323335.1. Lineage (NCBI taxonomy): Eukaryota > Viridiplantae > Streptophyta > Magnoliopsida > Fabales > Fabaceae > Lathyrus > Lathyrus oleraceus. The sequence goes on along the minus strand of NW_026112659.1, from coordinate 53,539 downwards.
GGTAGATCCGAACAAAGCTGAAATACTCAAACCAAGCAGGAAATAGCGATTTCCCCGAGGAAATACACACTCAAACTCAACTGGGGAAGAAAAAACTTCAACACAGGAGTAACATAAATGTATTATCCACTACCGGTTATTGGATGAGGAGATAAAAAAATCTGACAGGGAGGACATCCGTTACCGGTTTGGGTAAATATATCAAGGATGACTGGGGGCCACCTGGAGGTGTATTCGTTACCCGTTACAGGGTAAGAATAAATTGTCGGGGAAAAGCCAAAATAGGGTTGACAAATACCGGTTACTGGGCAGAAGACCACAGAGGGAAAATATTCGTCATCAATTAAGATGAACATATCATGGATAGAATCAAAGGGAAGAATATTCGTCATCGGCTAGGATGAACATATAAAGGATAGACTGCCAGAAAAAGTGTGGATTACATCTATCAGTTACTGGATAGAATAATGAAAAGAGAATATCCGTCACCGGTTAAGATGAACATGTCAAGGATAGACTCCAAGGGGAAGCAAGATTTCTAACTACCGGTTACTGGGCAGAAGACCGTAAAGAGAAGGAAACTCGTCATCGGTTAGGATGAACATTGTAGCGGGAAATTCATGATCATCAAGCTAGAGATCAAATAACAAGAGTCACCATCGCACTTTTATTGTTTCCAAGGGAAAACGGAAAAAGTACGAACAAAACCCAAATAGTAAGAAGTTTTCAAATAAAAACTAATAAAAATCAGAGATCACAGGTAAGGGGGTTGGTTACACAGAGGGAAGGTGTTAGCACCCAAAGTGTCCTAGGTACTCCTAGGGAGCCCTTTTTATGTGTTTTGTACAAAGTGAGGTTTACAAACAAATAGAATGGGGGGATGAGAAAAGAATTCATTAATTATATTTTTGTGTTTGACAAGACCTTCGGTCTTGTGCCTACGTACCAACATAGAAATGAGGGATCAAAACCTCGTAGTTCGTGCTATAAACTTCAAAATGAGTGTGTTGGTTTTTAACAAAATTTAAGTTTGAAAGGCACAAAGGCCTAAAATGATTTGAATGAGTTAGTTCTTTTTGGCATTTTGAAAGTTTAAGTCAAGTATAGTTAAGTTTATTTACAAGTTTGATTTAAGAAAATAAGTTTGAAAATGCAATGTCATAAGGCCAAACTTTCTATCTTTTTGAAAGTGGTCAAAGTTTAAAACCAATAGAGTTCACACAAAGAAGATTTTTGAAAATGAAGGGAGAGATTTTTAAATTAAAGAAATTGGGAAAAGATGAAGAGACTACCCTATGCATAAAATTTAAAAGTTTAAAGTTGAAAAGATCTGACCAAATGGGTAGCAATCTAATAGACAAGTACGTCAATAGAAACCCAGAATTCCCTTGGACTTTTTGAATCAAGTAACACACAAATGCACAATTATGTTATCTTGAAGAGCAAGGAATCAAATAGAGATGGCCTCATCCAAGCTTATCCACTTCAATGATCTTCTTCAAAATAGCCCATGCAACAGATGAATCCCAGAAGTCATAGGTTCAACATAACAGCTTCACAATGATCAATGTTGTAGATGAATCTGGAGAGATCTAGAATGATGTATCAGATGAATTTAAATTTCAAGCACTTGGTTCTTCAAAAATTTGCATTGGCCAAGTCCATTAGAAAAGGAATGTTTCCTAAGTTCTAAGTCCAATTAGGCAAGATCAAACCAACAGTCCACTCAAAAGTTTTTTAGTGTTTTTGTTTTTATTATGTGCATTAATGGTCAAAGACCACATAAACAAGCAAAGTAAATACAAACAAAATAATATCACACAATATGGTCCAAATGGACAAAGGGAAAATTACATTAAGATAAATAATTAGAATGATATGTATAATGGCAAATGATATAAAATGCTAAAAGTAAATTGCATTAAAGTAAAAGCTTGAAATTAAAAGTTAATGGTTAGTAAGTTAGTAGTTTGCTTTGTTTTGTTTTCAAGACATTCTTTGGAGAACACTCAACCCACTTTCCACAAGTATGGATCCTTGAACCAAAACATCTTCCAAAGGAAGGAAAGAAGGCCAAGTTTCCACACAATACCATGGAAGAGGGGAGACTTACAATCTCACTAACTAGAATGCTTATGCCTTTTATGTCATAAATTTAGCGATATGTTAAGCAATCGTAATTGGGCAATAAACTTTTGGTGTTAATGCATGTTAGAGACATAGTATTATGAACTATGCTCATTAAACATACCACACACAAAAAATATGCAAAAGGTGTAGCCTAATCTCATCCATACTCATGTTAATCTTTCAATCAACTAGCATTAGGACTTTGAGATGTCATTGGCCAAATGGAAATGAATGAATGAAGAAGGGGGATTAGATGAAGAGGGAAGGGGATGAATGAGATCACAAATTGGTCAAAGGAGGACTTTTATTAAATTAATATCATTCATTCATTCACCAAAATAATAAACAGGGACATGATCTTAAAGAAAAAACATCATTGAGCACGAATATCACCTCCAATTCATCCAATTCCAAATATATTAAGAGATATGCGGAATTGAAAAATGAGGTTCATGATCTGAGTTGCTTCGATTTGGCCTCAAAGCAACTCAATCTTCTTGCCTACATTGGTAGGACTTCAGACAACTCAAGAATCAATGAAATTGAGCAATAAATTGAGAGAATCAAAGAGTTTAAAATTCCTGCAAATTACCTTCAATGGAGGTCTGAACTTGCTAGATCTTGATCTGAATTGTGCTTGACTTTACTTCAATTGCTTGCAGGAGAGGAATGAAAAGGTTTAGAAGCAATGGACTCCTGGAGAATTGAATTCCAAAACAGTGGAGATTCAAGCTCAAATTCAAATGAATTTATCAGGGTTATCCTCTTAGAGTGAAGGGTTTTCAATGGAGATTCAAAGTTGGCGCGACGTGTGTCTGTTTTCTGAGCAAATGCAGTTGTATATGTAGCCAAATCCATGTGATATTTGCACACTCTTTTCAACCTTCCAAATTTGGCAAATGATGAAAGCATGGTGCATGGGCGCGCATAGGCCCATGAAATGATAGCTTGAAGTCCAAAATGAATGATCAGATATGTTGAAGCAAGCTTGGAATGCAAGGCAATTGAACATTGATGCTTGAAGTTGGATCCATGCCAAATGATATCAGCCTGTTTAAGCCATGCACAGCCTATGCATTTCAAGTCCAAAATTAATGAATTTGAGCTCTTTGGAAAGGTGAGATCAATAGGAACAAGTTTTATGTTGAAAACTTTTTCATTTGGAGCTTGAAACTTGGAGAAATTTGAGGTGGAAGTTTGGAAAAATTTGACATATCAAAATTTTTCTAAGTGTCAAGCCATATGTCTCAATATTCCACCTTGCTTAACTTTATATAGGAGCTTCAAATGAGAAAAGTGTCTTCATAAAAGTTGTAGCTATCTCAAAGACCTTCAAAATGGTCACCAATTTCATGTCATTTAAATTTGAAATGATAGAGTTATGCATTTTTGAAGTTGGGAAAAATCACTTGATCAATGGTATAGGTCAAAAGTGACCTATAATGTAGCCTCATATCACATGCTCAAAAAAGTTGAATTAGCTCCCACTCCAAACATAAAAGTTGAATTAGACACATTGAATTTGATTTTTCAACTTGTAAATCTTCCATATCATAAAAATTGAGCAAGTTATGGCCTTTGGAAGTTGACTTTCAAATTAGGGTTTAGACAAAATGACCTATAATGTTTCAACATAGAAAATGATTTTCCAAGAAAAAATAGGTCTAGGTATCAACATGAAAGTTGTTTATAATGTCATTTAGAGTAAGTTTTCTCTTGGAATCATTTTCATATGGTGAACATTGTATGAGATAGAGTCTAGGGAGACCCAGTTTTGATCAGATGAATTCATCTGGCCAACCACCATCAACCAACTTGCTAACTTCCAATTATCTTGACTTTCTTGGCTCATGGTAGATCATATATGCATAATATGATGAAATTTTAAGTGTCCCTTGAAGAATTTGATCAATTGGTGAGATAGCTTGTTGGAGAAGTTACTCAAGATACCCAGTCAAACTATGGTTTCCAAGGCAAATCACCCTCAAACTCTTGAAGCAAACTTGATCAATATAAGATGTAGAGATAATTGGGACTCATATATGATGATCTTAACCATTATTGCATCAATTCTTGGTTGTGCTTATTGTTCATGAGGGTCTCAAACCCTAGATGTGATCAATGAATCAATGAGACCATGCCCTACCTACAAAAAGAGTTAGATAAATGCAAAGACATATTTTTTGGTTTTTATAGTTAGTGAAATGATAATATACAAGTATGATATAATCACAAAGTGCTTGGTGATCTCTCCCAAAACAAACCCAATGGAAGAGGGGTAAGGAGGATGCCAAGACATGATCCCAATGTTTATTCTGATGATGGGATTGCATGAGGGATCTTAGGGTCAAAATCGGGGTCTTACAAACATATCAAGGATTAACCCTCTGGGGAAAGAAATAGGGATTACAACTACCTTTTTACTGGGTAAAATACCAAAAAGAGAATATTTGTCACCAGTTAAGATGAACATATCAAGGATAGGCTCAAAGCATGGGAACAAAATATATGTCATTAGTTAGGATGAACATATCAAGGATAGACTTCCTAGGGAAACGTGAAAACAAATCCGCTGAGGAAAAATGTTACTTTTGTCGAGTATTGGGCAAAAGTGAAATACTTGCGAATTGAGAAGAATATTACCAGTTATTGGGTAATAGACTCTCAAGGGCCCAAAAGCATCTATCTAGGTAAGATCTAGAAAGAAGCAGTAAATCAAAGACTCAACCCAATGAGGATATAGCTCAGGGGGAGTGGTTCCATCCAAACAATCAACTGGGGAGGAAACTGAAATAATAATCATCCACGAGGAGATAACTCTGTGGGGAATGAGAAAGGTTAAATTATTTCTGCTTAAGGGGGCTGTCACTATATAATTGAAAGAGGACAGACACTATAGAATACCACTATTGCAGAGGGTCAAAGAAATAATGAATCACGAGGTGCGAGTAATAATGCAATAATGAAATCTATGAATGTATATATATATATATATATATATATGATGATTATGCTGACAAAACAATCACAAAGGATACAAATGTCACTGGTCTGAATCATCGATACAACACTCAGCCAATCTTCACAGGAGGGAACCAACTGGAGAAGGAGAGGTGAAAGAAGAACGTGAATCAACCATCTCAAAGGCTCAACCCTGGCTAGGGAAGAGAGCAAGATCTGCCGAGGATCTGCACCATCAATTCTGTAGGGAATTTTAGGTCAACACCATATCAAATGGGGAGACAACCTTATAAAGGATCAGACAATTGCTCTAGAATCAGTGCCGAATGAAATCCGTTGGAGACTTGAGGGGAGTAATAAGAATCTTGTGTTGGATCTAATGCAAACTGTTGAGATGACGCACCTACAAATCAAGGGAGGCAATCACAAACTTAGATGGGGAAACCAATAAAACTCGGCTGGTGATGTTGAAATGCTGCTGGAGAGGATATATAGCTCACTCCAACTGCTTGGGGAAAACCAACAATGCTTCGCATTTAGGGCTTACCTTTTCAGACCATTGTTGATATTCCTTAAATGAAATCGATTTCTCTTAAAGTAACTGTTTTTTATTATTTAAGAAAACATGCTCTTGATTTAAGATTTAATTTCAAAATGATCATCATAAAATTTAAATCTATTTGGATGAAATATAAATAAGAGTATAAACAATTGGATAAAAATCTCAACTTTATTTAATAGAATGGTAGCCCGTAAATGACATGACTCCATAGATCTTTACAAAAGTTGAAAAATGGCAATTTACATGGAAAAGGGCTACATTAAATACAATGATCACTAATCCTTCTACCAACTTTGATATTCACTATGCTCTTGGCTTTGGTTGAAGACGATTTAGAAAGAAAGGTTGTGCTCAAGAATGTCTTCAAGACTGAAGATCAACAGGACGCAATTACTTGCCATAATCCCTAATTTTTGCATAAATTTCCCAAAGGTGGGGTACTCAATTTATTGGGATAATTTTTCTGTTTTATGTCTCTAACATTTTCCTGGATCTCCCTTTCGGGTTTTCAATCCACCAAGACGCCCATTTTTGCCTAAGTGGCGTTTTCCCGTAAATGTTGATTTATAAATCCATTCTATGTGATGGAAAAGCCCGCTCATCATTTGTTTTGAGTAAAACAATGTTTTTCGGTGATTAATACAAGATAGCTTTCGCTAAAATCAACCAAAGCATAAATATTTTCTACCCATAACTACATATGCCTTGAGTTCTCTATTGCGTTCGGAGATATGTAGGAGCGAGACCAGCAATCTCGTTAGGCACATTAATAAAAAAACTTTTTGAGAACCCTTTATTTTTCTCTTTCACCTTTTAATAATTCAAAAAAAACAAATAACATAAACTAACATTCAAATCGCAAGTTAAACTAAAAGGTTCCCGTTGAGTACAACAAACGTGAGGGGTGCTAATACATTCTCCTTACGTAATCGACTTCCGAACCCAAAATATGGTTGCGACGACCATGTTCTTTTCCAAAAGGTTTTATAGATATTTTTCTATTCCTTCATTGAAATAAATAAAGTTCGGTGGCGAATCTGTTCGAACATTTTTTTCCACGAGTGTGTGATGCGATTCGCAAAGGATCGTATTTTTCAAGGTACGACACAAAGCTAGTTCCAATTTAGGGGTTCGAAAAGGGGGTAGTGTGGGAATTTTGGAAATGTGTGGGTATGAAACTTGGTGTATAAAAGGAATATTGTAAGCTGATGTGTTTGTAAAATATGGTGGGGTAGTGAGGCAGGGTGGGTAAGGGGGTGGTGGTTTAGTAGTAGTGTTTCTCATAGCTACAGGAATAATAGGTTATGTAGGGGTCTGAGTAAAAGTTGTGGAGTGTCTAATGGGTTTTTTGGCAGGGGTAGAAACATGAGAAATATGGATTGTAATCATAGGGATAGATGAAGGATTTTGAGTTATACATGAGGAACTAGATGCGGTGTGTACAGTTGCATAAGGTTTTTGTTCCTTTTGTTCAATTAATTTGGTGATAATGGACATCATGGACTCATATATGTGTCTGCAACATGCTTTTCATTGTCCATCCTTATGTGGATCTCTCTCACATGTTGTTGCATATTTGCAGTTGCTTTGTCAAACCTTTCATACATTTGTTGTTGGTTCTTCTTCATAGCATTATCAAGGTGTATGTGGGTTGTTTGAACAATTTCCTCTATAATTTCTCGAGAGGAAGGGTTAGAAGGTTTGAGGGGCCATGAGTGCAAGAGATGAAAGTGGCAATGATAGACTTTTCTAAGCTAAGATTATATCTAAGTTGCAAAAAAAGAAATAACATAAGAATAACTTTCAGATCTTTCATAAAAGCTCAAACTTCTAAGAACTTACAAATAAATAACTAGGGTTATAACTACTAGTTGGGTCATGGGCCAATAATAAAGAGATACCACAAATATAAACTATTGTATAATACTAGTTAAACCCTATTTTTAATAATAATTTTTTTTAAGCCATACTGATTTCTTTCTTTCTCTAGTGGGCCTTTTAATTTCCTTATCACATGTGGTCAGTGTAGCTAACATAGGACCATACCACCGCCATAAGTTTAATGGATGAATGATTTTCCTCCCCCCCCCCCCCCCCCCCCCCCCCCCCCCCCCCCCCCCCCCACACACACACACACACAAAAGCTCCAAGTTTGCAGTGAGAGCTTGAATGATATCAATAAGATGTATCAGCCCTTATCCTTTGGTTGAAAAGCTAATAAATGGTTGAGAGTGTCTTGCCAAAGCTCAATTAAACATATGGGATTTAAAATCAATAATCAATTATTGTGTAGAGAAAATAAATGTTGCTTATGATCTGTTGAGTAAAGTGAGACTCCCTTGAAAAGAAGAAAACATGATTTATTAAATTGGTTGTTGCAATTAGACTATAATATTTTTTGAATTCCTTAGACAAATCTACTTGTAGAACCCTAGGGTGGATTTGGATACAAGTTTCACAAATCGTGAGAATAATGTGATTGATGCCCATATTAAATGAGGTGTTCTCTAAGGTCGCAGTGATCGTGAGAGTATTGTTGTCGTTTATCTTAGTCAATGCCTCGTCCTCTATCCACTTATGAAATAATCTACCATATAATCAAATACTTTAGTTAACCTGATAACATGAGAAAATATCCAAAAATATCCATCCCCACCAGGTTGCCAAGAGCCAAGGAGAGATGAGTGCTCTTAAGTCCATAAGTCGATCAAGTAGTACTACATTATACATTTTTGAATTTTTCACCTCATCCTATGCTTTATGGTGTCCTATTATATTCCATGAATATAACATTCTAAATTATATATTACAATAAATACTTAAATTAGATGGATAATTTAGCTGGGTGAAATTCACCTCACAAAAAAATGAGTGTTGCTGAGTGTCAATCACCTCGAAATCCATTTATCCAAAAAAAATTAAAAAAATATAATTTAGTAAATACATCACCTCGTAACTCATTTGGAGGGAAACAATTTTTAAAAAAATATTTGATGTCTGGTAATCACCTTGCAATGTTGTTTTCAAAATTTAAATTTTGAAAGTTATCACCATTCATTTCAATGCAGCTTTTGGCAGAGCAGTGTCAGAATGGTTGCGAAGTGAAAAACACTCAGCAACGTCACATGGGTTGCAAAGTGAAAAACACTCAGCAACGTCACATGGGTTGCAAAGTGAAAAACACTCAGCAACAACATGAGTTGCGACGTGTTATGCATGCAAAAATGTTTAGAGTGGTCGCGAAATGAAAAATACTCAGCAACATCACATGCATAAATGTCAAAGCGCATGCAATGGTCATAAATGAGACAACTAATTTTTTATGCTTTCATTTCTCAACTTCCTCTCAAACAAACATCACGCTTCATCTCATCCTCTCACAATACACAATATTGTTCCTCTCATCCTTCTTCTTCTTCATCAATCTCACAATATTTTTCATCTAACATTTTTATAGAAGCTCACAAACACAAAGATATATTGAATACCAAGTAAACTAAGTTCAAACGGCATAGAACACATGAACAAGTATAAGAGTTTTAGTTCAAATCATGCATATAAAACTAATATATAATTAATCCAACATGATAAAATAGACACAAGTTGATAGATTCAAAGTTCTAGTACCCAAAATACATAGTACCATAGCAAAGTATGAATAAAGTCAAAAATCCAATTATCCAAAAAGTGATTTGAGAGATATTAAGGGATATGGGTGCAAGAAGAAATTAAGGATTCTTATGCATCATTCAAAGCTTTTATTTTGCAGATTGAGAAACTATTTTTTAAAAGCAGCCACTGTGTTATGCAATCTGCATGATATTCATGCTTGCATTTGATAACACCAATCTATTTTGCATTTTTTTTCACGAGTGTGTGATGCACTTCGCGAAGGATCATATTTTTTGAAGTACGACACAAAGCTAGTTCCAATTTAGGGGTTCGAAAAGGGGGTAGTGTGGAAATTTGGGAAATATGGGGTATGGAACTTGGTATACAAAAGGAATATTGTAAGCTGGTATGTTTGTAAAAGTTGTTAGGGTAGTGAGGTAGGCTGGGTAAGGTGATGGTTGTTGAGAAGCAGTGTTTATCATATCTACAGAAATAGTACATTGTGTAGGGGTCTGAGTAAAAGGTGTGGAGTGTATAATGGGAGTGTTGGCAGGGGTAACAACATGGGAAATAGAGGTTATAATCATATGGATAGATGAAGGATTTTGAGTTATACCTGAGAAACTAGTTGCTGTGTGAACAGTTGATGAGGGTGAATAAAGGGGGGGGGGGGCATGAGTTTAAGAGATGAAAGCACCAATAATAAACTTTCCTAAGCTAAGGTTAGATCTAAGTTTCATAAAAAGAAATAATTTTTAGATCTTTCATACAAACTCAAACTTACAAATAAATAGCTAGAGTTATAACTACTAGTTGGACTATGGACCAATAATAAAGAGACAACATAAATATAAACTAGTGTATAATACTAATTGAACTCCCTTTTTAATAATAAAAATCTTTAAGCCACATTGATTTCTTCCTTTTTTTTAGTGGGCCTTTTAATATCCTTAACATAGGACCATATCGCCACGATAAGTTTAATGGATGAATGATTCTCCTATGTGGTAAACCTTTTCCCCCCACAAAAGCTCCAAGTTTTCAGTGAGAGCTTGAATGGTATCAAGAAGATGTATCTAGCCTTACCCTTTGTGTGAAAAGCTAATAAATGATTGAGAGTGTTTTACCAAAGCTTAATTAGACATGTGGGATTTAAATATCAATAATCAATTATTGTCTAGCGGAAAAAAATGTTGCTTATGATTTTTTGAGTAAAGTGACACTCCCTTGAAAATGAGAAAAACATGATTTGTTGAATTGGTCGTTGCAGTTAGACTATAGTGTTTTATGATTTTCTTAGAACAAATCAACTTCTAGAACCCTAGGGTAGATTTGAATACAACTTCAACAAATCGTGAATATAATGTGATTGATGGTCGTCTTAAATAAGGTGTTCTTTAAGCTCTCGTTTAACATTATAAATTATAACACTCAAACACAAAGATGCATTCAATACCATGTAAACAAAGTTCAAACTGCATAGAACACAAGAACAACTACAAATAATTTTAATTCAACTCATGCATATAAAAACAAGTACTAATATAACTAATCCAACGTAATAAAATAGACGCAAGTTGATAGATACGAAGTTCTAGTACCCAAAATACATAATACCATAGCAAAATATGAATAAAGTCAAAAATCCAATTATCCAGAAAGTGCATTGAGAGATATTAAGGGATATGCATGCATGGAGAAATTATAATTTCTTATGTATCATTCGGGCAACTATTCTTTAAAAGCAGTCACTGTGTGTATGCAATCTGCATGATATTCATGCTTGCATTTGATAACACCAATCTTCTCCTGATCCTTAAACTCCTCATATCCAATTAATAAATATACTTGGTTAGTAAAAGAAATTAAAGAATTGTCCTAAAAAATTAATAAAAATATTGAGTGGAATATAATTTCTTATTAAAATATAATACCTGACATATTAGGAAAGAGTTATTTTCTCCATCTTCTTCAGGTGGTAATTCCTCCAAATTAATAGCAATGGGGCTTGGTGAAAAAAGTTTTGTCTTCAATTGTATGGCAATTGTTTCTTTTGATAAACCAATGGATACACTTCCAATCCTTTCACCCAATTGAAGAAGTTCCTTTAAGAAATGATTCTTAATGTAAATATTTTTCAATTTTTGTATACCCTATAAACTGATAGGAAAATAAAATTTGAATATCTATTTATGTATTTACCTCATAAGACATGTCATCAATATTCAAGTGCATATCTTGATGTTCATCATCTTGATTTTCCACTTCATTAAATAAAGAAAAATCCTATTGTAATGAAGTTAAATTTATAACGAAGCCAAAAAGTTATTGAGACATAAAAAACTAGATTATAAAATATATTGATTTTATTTTATTTATTCTTTTAAAAATAGAAATAAATGCATATTTATACAAAAGTTTTGAGAAAAACAAAAAAAAGTCACAAAAATATTGCACTTACCTCATTAGACATTTCATCAATAAGTGAGAGAAATTCTCGATGTTGGTCAATTAGATTTTCCATTTCATTAATCAAAGCATCCTCCTTTACAAGTGAAGTTCAATTAAAAAGGATGCCAAAAATTCTTGACAAAAAAAACACTATGAAAAGAGTATAATGAACAAACAGATAATATAAAGTAGTTGTATACTGTCATTCAATAAAAAACTATAAATATCTCATATCATACAACTATTTTTAAAATATCTCGACGATTTGCCGAAATATATGTTGTTCACTAGTTGACAATGTAAAATTATTTTACATTGTCAGTTAATTGTGCATTTTCTCTTATGAAAATGTATAATGGTCATGCACTGACAATTTAAAATAGTTTTACACTCCAATCCAATAGAAAACTATCATTATGTCATAGCATACAATCATTTTAAAAGTATCTCTATGATTTGGTGGAATATATGTTGCTCATTGGTTGACCGTGTAAAATTACTTTACACTTTCAATGGAATGTCCATCTACTCTTACGAAAAAGTATAATAGACATGCATTGACCATGTAAAATAGTTCTAATAAAACTATAAGTATGTCATGTCATACAATCATCTTTAAAATAGACTTAATTGCAATTTTGATCCCTTTATTTTGTCATTTTATGAATTTTGGTCTCCCATTATAAAAATTACAATTTTGGTCCATTTTTTAAGTTTTGTACCGGAATTTGGCCCCTTATGGGGAAGTAAAATCCAACACAAAAACTTAAAAAAAAAGACATTTTTAGCCCGAAAAAAAAATCAAAATCGAGCTTGCAAACATCAATTTTATTAATCTACGATTAACGTAGTTTAACCTGACATGCTCGTTTTACTTTTTCGGCTACTTTTTCGATCGCATTTTGATCAACTTAGCCTTTTTACCGGTCATTTTTTATTTCAAAATTTGATCGAAACATATATGTTTTCGAAAATTTTATTTCGCATTGATCATTTTAGTGCATTCGATTTAATTTTTCCAATATTTTTGCGCCAAATTTTTATTTATTTTGAGCCTTTTTATTTTATTGTTTTGTCAATTTATTTAAAATAATTAAATAGGATTATTTATATTTTCATTTCGATTTTATTTCAATTATTTAGATTAGTTGTTTTTTATTTTAATTATTTGAGTTGAACTCATTTTCACTCTAAAATAAAAGACAATGACATTTTGGGACTTTCATTATATTCAAAACCCTAAAGACTACTATATATATATATAAACTTATGTGTGGTCATGTGGAGGGGACCAATAGCGCCGTGCCACTCCCATGGTCTCTCTCTCTCCATCCATTCACTACTTTCTCTCAATAATCATCCAAAAAAGCTAGGGAAAAAAATAGAAAAAGCTTCAGGAAAGGAATAGATTTTCTTTTCAACATTATTCTTCTTCATACAGTAGCAACACACTACACCATATCATCTTCCCAACCCTCACATTTCCATACATTCATAAACTCCATCTTTCTTAACACTCCATTTCCTCCCTAACACCATAAGACTCTTCCATTCTTCACTCAAACAAAACAACCAACACCAATTTTCATAGCTCCTAAAGCTCACTTTAAACACATACCACTCACCACCATCTTCTATTCTACAACAAAAACCATATCTACCAAGCAACCACATACTTCATGTAAACTCAAAACAATATACGTATCTTCATTTTTAACTTCACAACACAACAAAATCACTCAATAAATCACACTACAATTTCATAAACCAACACAACCTCTATCATCCATTCACACAATACTCTCTATCAAAAAAAGAAGATTGAAATGAAAAAGAGGCCAACTTTTTCATTCTTGAACTCCATGGAACACTTACTTCAAATACTCACCATGAACCACATAACTTCAAAAACACATTAACACTCCACATTTCATCCTCCAAAAAACTCACAACTTGTATATCTCTCTTCTTGCGTATATCCCTTCAAACAATGCCCACACTAAATCCATCGTTTCCACTTCTTTTTTTCAATGCATAAGTAACCTGCTATCCATTCTTAACACACTCAAACCCGTCCAGAAAAACGTTACCTCATAACCTCACTAAACCTCCCGAAACCAATTGTAATATAAAACAATGAAATAAATTAAATGGTTAGAAAAAAGTATTAGAAAATAGTAAATAACGATATTCATACTAAAAATAATTACCATCATTAAAGACATGCAACCAATTGTGAGAAGAAAGCAATGCTTCAACATTTCCAGACAATAGATTTCTATACTTGTTAAGCACTCTAGAACCAATACTAAAGGAAGATTCGGATGCAACGTTGGTAATAAGAATGATTAACAAGTCTCGAGCCATTACTGAAAATTCGGGAAATTTATGTCTAGTGTTCTTCCACCGTTGTAGTACATCCAAATGTTCCGTGTAATCAAGATCTAAAGTCGCCTCTTCCAAATACATATCAAGTTGACTTTGATCATTTCTTAGTTGTACTATATTGTTGTCTACTCAATCTAATTTCCTAAAATTATGACAATTGAATAATAACATAAAGTTAAATGAAACAAATTATTAAATCGTGATTTCATATTATTTGTAAGAAACGAATAGTAAATCATGAATAAAACACTTACATCAAATAGGCTTGGGTCAGTTGACATATTTGAAGAGGTAGTAGGAGGAATACTTGAAGCATTTGAAGAAGAAATAGAATATTCCGCAAACAACTTGTACAATTTCAGCTTTATGCTTTCCAACTTCAATTCCTAATTTAGTGTATCAATTACTTTATAACAATATCCCAATGAGTCCAACTTCATTCTTGGATCTAAGACAACCCCAAATGCAAGAACAACACTATATTCATCCCAATACTTCTCAGATTTCAAAATCATGCTTTAAGCCTTTTTTTATAATTTCATCTACATCTTTTTGGTTGTCTATCAAAAGACGTTGAATTTTCCAAATTTGTAAGAAGTACAAATTGGAAGTGGGATATCTTGTTCCGGATATCAAAGTGGTAATTTCATAAAATGGCAACAAGAACCTACTCATTTTTTCAAGTCTCACACACTCTTATTTTGAAGGATTACTTGTATAATTTGCATCATAACAATGAAGATGTTCAAATGCACGTTGATATTTAAGAGCACTTTTAAGCATTAAATATGTTAAATTCCATCTTGTAGGCACATCTGTAACCAACCCACTTGATATATCAATGCATTACTTTATATATATATATATATATATATATATATATATATATATATATATATATATATATATATATATATATATATATATATATATATTGACTCTCTTGTTTTTATAAAATAAAGTTTTAGAATCAATTTTGAAATATACTATTAAAGATGAAATTGTCTATTACTGTATGTAATTTGTGGAATAGGCAATGTATGTAATAAAGAATAATAGATTTTAATAGACAATGTATGTAATAGATGTAAGACCCCAATTTTGACCCTAAGATCCCTTTTGCAATTTCATCATAAGCACTAGCATTGGGATCACACCTTGGCATCCTCCTTACCCCTCTTTCATTGGGTTTGGGAGAGATCACCAAGCACTTTATGATTATATCATACTTGTATTTTATTATTTCACTAACCAAAATACCAAAAATATGTCTTTGCATCGGCCTAACTCTTTTGTAGGAAGGGCATGATTCCATTGATTCATCAAGTTCACATCTAGGGTTTGAGACCCACATGAACAAAGAGCACAACCAAGAATTGATCCAATAATGATTATGAACATCATATATGAGTCCCAATGATTTCTATATGTCATATTGATCAAGTTTTCTTCAAGAGTTTGAGGGTGATTTGCCTTGGAAACCCTAGTTTAACTAGGTATCTTGAGTAACTTCTCCAACAAGCTATCTCACCAATTGATCAAATTTATCAAGGGACACTTCAAATTTCATCATCTTATGCATATATGATCTACCATGAGCCAAGAAAGTCAAGATAATTGGAAGTTAGCAAGTTGGTTGATGGTGGTTGGCCAGATGGATTCATCTACTCAAAACTGGGTCTCCCTAAACCCCATCTCCTACAATTTTCATCATATTAAAATATTTCCAAGAGAAAATTTACTCTAAATGGAATTTCAAACAACTTTCATGTTGAGACCTAGAGCTATTTTTTCTTGTAAAATCATTTTCTATGTTGAAACATTATAGGTCATTTTGTCTAAACCCTAATTTGAAAGTCAACTTCCCAAGGACATAACTTGCTAAATTTTTATGAGATTAAATATTTCCAAGTTTCACAATCAAATTCAATGTGTCTACTTTAACTTTTATGTTTGGAGTCGGAGCTAATTCAACTTTTTTGAGCATGTGATATGAGGTTACATTATAGGTCACTTTTGACCTATACCATTGATCAAGTGATTTTTCCAAACTTCAAAAATGCATAACTCTATCATTTCAAATACAAATGACATGAAATTGGTGAAGACACTTTGTCACTCTAAGCTCATAAAAAAAGTTGAGCAAGGTGGAATATTGAGACATATGGCTTGACACTTAGAAATATTTTGATATGTCAAAAATTTCCAAAATTCCACCTCAAATTTCTCCAAATTCCAAGCTCCAAATGAAAAGGTGTTGAACATGAAAGTTTTTCCTCTTGATCTCACATTTCCAAAGAGCTCAAATTCATTCATTTTGGAAGGGGATTGTATAGGCTACGCATGGCATGAACATGATGAGATCACTTGGCAAGAATCAAACTTCAAACATCCATACACAATTGCTTAGCACTCCAACATGACTTCAGCATTGCTTACACTCAATTATGGATCAGATAGGGTGATTTCATGGGCCTGCACACGCCCATGCACTCATGCATCACACATTGCTAATTTTGGAAGTTCATTTCAAGTGTGCAAATATCAACTGAATTGGCTATAAGTAGAGCCTCAATTGCTTATAATTTCACACACATTCATGCCAGCTTTGATCCCCCATCTCAAACCCTCACTTTGCAAAGGATAAACCTGAGAAATTCATTTGAATTTGAGGTTGAATTTCCACTGTTTTGAAATTCAAATCTCCGGGAATCCACAACCTTGTAAGCTTCCAATCCTTCTTCTGCAAGCAAGTGGAGTAAGATCAAGCATAAGCAAGATCAAGATCAGTTGAATCCAGATCTCCATTGAAGGTATTTTCCAAAAACTTTGATCTCTTTGATTCTCTCAAATTCTTGCTCAATTCTATTGATTCTTTGGTTGTCTGAAGTCCTACCAATGTAGGCAAGAAATTTGAGTTGCTTTGAGGCCAAATTGAATTAGTTCACGTACCTCAAATTTCAACTCCATGTATCTCTCAATATACTTGGAGTTAGAGTGAATTGAGGCCAGATTCGAGCTCAGTGCCATTTTTACTTTGAAATCATGTCCTTGTTTTTAATTTTGGTGATGGTTGATGGTGGACCAGTCCAATGAGGTCCACCGGAGAAGAAGACCGGAGCTACAGCTCCGGCCATGCGTTGGCATGTCTCACAACCACATGATCCTCTTGATTTGTTTTAATCTGGAGCGTGCATTTGAATTACCAATGTTGCAATGTGCTGACTAATGACCATGGTAGAACGCACATTTCTGGCCACTTGATATGCCACCTCAATTAATGAGAGAGATCAAGTGGTCCACGTTTTTTCTAATATTTAAATTTTCATTTTAATTGCATTATTTTCAATTATTCATATTAAATTCAATATTGATCCAAAAAATATAGGACTTTCACCAAAAAAATTCAAATATTTTTCTCTTTCATATTCTGAATTAAAATTATTTTTTGGATCATTATTAATATTTTTCATGAATTAATCGATTTTGCATTTGTTTTTTAATTGTTTAAAAATGTTTTTAAATGTCCAAAAATTATGAAATTTTTTCTCCAAGGTCCTTTGACCTTGTTTGACCTATGATACATCTCATGGCCATTTCTTTGGTGTTTTGATGAAATTTTAGGAATTTGACAAACCATATTTAATTTAAATGCACTATTTTAGTATTTTTAAATTGAATAATTGCCAAATAAATTTGTTGACCAATTGTGATGACTTTGTTTATGTTTGACTCTTGTTGTTGGGCCTTGGTCAAGGTTGATTTGACTTTGTCAAGTTAATATCATTGGATTTAGGGGATTGATGGAATGTACATTCCATCTCCTAAAATGAATGGATGATATTAATTTGGTAAAAGTCCTCCTTTGATAAATTTGTGTTTTGATCCATTCCCCTCCCTCTTCATATCATTCCTCTTCTTCATTCATTCATTCTATTTGGCCTATGACATCTCAAAGTCCTAATGCTAGTTGGTTGAAAAATTGACATGAGTATGGATGAGATTAGGCCACACCTTTTGCATATTCTTTTTGCGTGTGGTATGTTTCATGAGCATAGTCCATTATACTATATCTCTAACATGTATTAACACCAAAATTCAATTGCCCGTCCTCAAATAGTTGTGACTTCTACACAAGTCCAATTACGATTGCTTAACATAGCGCTAAATTTGTGACATAAAAGGCATAAGCATTCTAGTTAGTGAGATTGTAAGTCTCCCCTCTTTCATGGTATTGTATGGAAACTTGGCCTTCTTTCCTTCCTTTGGAAGATGTTTTGGCTCAAGGATTCATGCTTGTGATAAGTGGGTTGAGTGTTCTCCAAAGAATGTCTTGAAATGAAAAGCAAAAGTAAAACAATACTAACTTCTAACCAATTAACTACTAACATTTAATTTCAAGCTTTTACTTTAATGCAATTTACTTTTAGCACTCTATTTCATTTGCCATTGTTCATATCATTCTAATTGTTTATGTTAATGCAATTTTCACTTTGTCCATTTGGACCATATTGTGTGATATATTTTGTTTGTGTATACTTTGCTTGTTTGTGTGGTCTTTGACCATTAATGTACATAATAACAACAAAAACCCTAAAAAACTTTTGAGTGGACTGTTGGCTTGATCTTGGACAAATGGACTTAGAATCTCGACAACCTTCCTATGCTAAAGGACTTGCCCAATGCCAACTTGTTGAGAAACCAAGTGCTTGCAATTTGAACTTCATCTGATACATCATTCAAGACATCTCTAAGTTCATCTGCAACATGATAATTGTGAAGCTGTTATTTTGAACCTGTGACTTGTGGAATTCATCTGTTACATGGGGTATTTTGAAGAAGATCATGGATTGGATAAGCTTGGATGTTGCCATCTTTATGTGATGCCTTGCTCTTCAAGATAATTTAATTGTGCGTTTGTGTATTACTTGATTCTAAAAGTCCAAGGGAATTTTGGGTTTCTGTTGACATTCTTGTCTATTGGATTGCTACACACTTGGTCAGATCTTTTCAACTCTAAACTCTTAATTTTGTGCATAGGATAGTCTCTTCATCTTCTCCCCATTTCTTTAATTTCAAAATCTCTCCCTCCATTTTTTAAAATCTTCTTTGATTGAACTTATTTTGTTCTAAAACTTTGACCACTTTGCAAAAAGATAGAAACTTTGGCCTTATGCCATTGCATTTTCAAACTTCTTTTCTTAAATCAAACTTGTAAATAAACTTAACTATACTTGACTTAAAATTTCAAAAAAGCCAAAAAGAACTAACTCATTCAAACCATTTCAGGCCTTTGTGCCTTTCAAACTTAAATTTTGTTAAAATCAATGCATCCATTTTGAAATTTGTATCACGAACTACGAGGTTTTGATCCCTCATTTTTATGTTGGTACGTATGCACAAGACTGAAGGTCTTGTCAAACACAAAAATATAATTAATGAATTCTTCTCTCATCCCCCATTCTATTTGTTTGTAAACATCACTTCATACAAAATATGTATGCACACAAAAAGGGCTCCTTAGGAGTACCTAGGACACTTTGGGTGCTAACACCTTCCCTCTGTGTAACCAACCCCCTTACGTGTGATCTCTGACTTTTTATTAGTTTTGATTTGAAAACTTCTTACTTTTGGGTTTTGTTCGTACTTTTTCCCTTTTCCCTTGGAAACAATAAAAGCGCGGTGGCGACTCTTGTTATTTGATCTCTAGCTTGTCAATAGCTTGATGATCATGAATTTCCCGCTACAGAAATTATGTGGAGACTCTGCTAGGGAGTAGCCTCCAGTGGGTTTAGCCTACTTTTTGTGTGAATATATTTGTATATGTGATGTTTGTATATATGTATGTGTGATATAATCTGTTTGTTATGCTTGGTGATCTCTGAGTGGTGAGATAAGTTCTAACCCGAACTTGAGTACAATTAAGATAGGAGGATGGTATAGTCATGTTCGACTTGTGCGGAGTAGTCCTTAACAAGTTGGCTTGAGATCCATCTGCTCAGTGGAGACTCCTTTGGATTTGGAAATGTCACACAGGTATTTATGGTTAGGCATTACTATCTCTAATTGGGTCTGAGAAGCTGAGGACCTTATAACATTTAACCCATCTTAGCTTATATAGGACGTAGTGCGGAAACTGTTCAAGTGTAGACTTGATAACAGTTATTACGCGATACTACACTCAGACGAGTTTCTCTTGAGAATACTATGGGTCGATGAGTCAGTCATCTTAACCTGTAATATCCGATAGATGAAATTAAGACTCTGGGAACTTTTTAAAACATGATCTATAGGTTTTTATCCTTAGTTCACTCCTTTGGAATGGTTCTTACCCAGACTCCATGCTCGTGACTTGCAACAAACCCTTGATTCTTGGTTGATCCAATCAAGTATTGTCAATATCAATGGAACTTGGGTGTTGATAAGGTGTAAACCATAATCCACCAAAATGGATGATTGATCTTGACAATGACTTGATTCATCCCTTGACCTTTGTTTGCCTTGTGTGTGATCCCTTATTTGTGATTGTTGCATTCATGCATTCATGTGCATCATAACATTCATCACATGAAAATTTCAAGGAACTAAGGTATCATTTGCAAATATTTTCAGACCATGGATTATGGACGAAGGAACACTAAGAAGTATCGCTTCAGATGTTCCGACTTGAAAGAGTTAAGGAAGATAACATCTTTTGTATTAGATCCCTTGGACTTCAAACAACGTCATGGGAAGCTTCTGTTTATCTTGTCAGCTGATGTGGTTGAATGACTCTTGAGTGTGCTAGTGCAGTTCTATGATCCTCTCTACCATTGTTTCACTTTCCCAGATTTTTAGCTTGTGCCTACCTTGGAGGAGTATTCTCATCTTTTGGGTACCTGTTTCTAGTAGAGTGCCTTTTAGTGGATTGGAAGATTCCCCGATCTAGTATTATTGCTCAAGCTCTTCACTTGAAGAAGTCTGAGATAGAGGCTCATTGGGTAAAGAAAGGAGGGTTATTTGGATTGCCATCTGTTTTCCTCATCAAGGAAGCTACTACTTTTGTTCAAGCTGGTAGTGTGGATGCTTTTGAAGCTATCTTTGTGTTGCTCATCTATGGATTAGCTTTGTTCCCTAACATTGATGGTTTTGTTGATGTTAACTCCATTAGACTTTTCTTGACTGGGAATCCTGTGCCTACTTTATTGGGTGATATGTATTTCTCTTTGCATCTAAGGAATTCTAAAGGTGGTGGAATGATTGTCTGTTGCATTCCTCTTCTGTACAAGTGGTTTATTTCGCACTTGCCTCAGACGCCTGCTTTTGTGGAGAACAAACAATGTCTAAGGTGGTCTCAGAGACTTATGTCTCTCACTAATGTTGATATAGTTTGGTATGACCTATCTTTGAGAAGTTTGGAGATTATTGATAGTTGTGGTGAATTCTCTAATGTGCCTCTCCTTGGTACACAAGGAGGAATTAAATACAACCCTACTTTGGCTCGTCATCAACTTGGGTTCCCCTTGAGAGAAAAACCTAATAACATGTTGTTAGAAGGTCTTTTCTATCAAGAGGGTAAAGATTCCCAACATTTGAAGTAAAAGATTGTGCATGCTTGGCATAATGTGCATAGGAAAGGAAGATCCAAGCTTGGTCCGTGCAATTGTGTAGCTTTGGAAGCTTACACTCCTTGGGTGAAGAAGAGAGCTATGGAATTAAAGATGCCTTATCCCTGCGAAAGACCTATGTCTATGGTTGTGGTTGAGCCATTAACTCTCCCTAACCAAGATGTAGAGTAGTTGGAAGACGTGCTCGCCAAGATGAAGCAAGAGAAGGATATGTGGGAAGAGCGTTTTTGTGCTTTGAGCAAGAAGCATGAAGAGTTGCAATTGGAGTCTAAGGACAAAGATACACTTATCGAGCTACTTGAAGACCGAGTGATGAAGAGACAGAGAGAGCCAGAGGTTTCATCTTCTAGCATGCCTCGGCCTTCTGTTGCTTGGAAGAAGATTGTTAACCAGCTTGTCTTTGAGAAGACTCAGATGAAGGCTTCTTTTGAGATCGAGATCCGTCGCATTCGAAGGAAGTACGCGCCTACAGCCAGATCCTCTGGCATTGTTGTTAGGGATCATTAGGATGACTAGTCTCCTTTCCTCTTGTATCTTTTTATTTTGGTTTCTGAAATTGTACTCAGTGTAATCCTTCCAATTTATATAAATAAAAAGAGATTTTTGGTCATATCAAATTGTTACAATTGCCATTTAAATATTATATATATTTGGAAATGATATAGTAAGTTCCTTGAAAATAAAAAATCAAGCATTGCATTTCATGCATCATTTGCATAAGCAGGTTTTCGCCAGATGTCTGATTGGTGTTTCTTCTGTGCTTTAGACAAGTTGACTCACCGGTACAATACCCGAGCCAATCATCAGAAAATCATGGAAAATTTGGAACAAGAGAACAAAGAGCTGAAGGACGAGATCGCCCGCCTGACTTCCATGATGGAGTCAGTTCTTGCTGCTCAGAATCAAGCTTCTCCAACACTTGCAACTCCTCCCACGAGGACTGTTACTTCAGAAGTGGTTACCTCTACCGTGCATGCTGCTACCGCCCACTTCACGCCGAATATGCCTACCGGATTCCCGTGGGGAATACCGCCTAACTTTGTGCCAGAAGGCTTTACGCCTACCTTTTCTTCCATGCCGGCATCTAGCCCGGTCATGTCCGTGCCACCTCCCGTTGTGCATACTTTGTCTCGCGTAGAGGATACCATCTATCATTCCGAGCCGTCTGAGGGTCCGGATGTTTATGAAAGATGGACGAAATCAAAGATCAGTTTCTTGAGTTGCGCAAGGAATTGAAGACGCAGAGAGATAAAGATTTGTTTGGGAAGAGTGTTGTCGAGTTGTGTTTGGTACCCAATGTCAAGATCCCGGTGAAGTTCAAAGTGTCTGACTTTGAAAAGTATAAGGGGAACTCTTGTCCGCTCAGTCATGTTGTGATGTATGCCCGCAAGATGTCAACACAGACAGACAATGATCAATTGCTTATTCACTACTTCCAAGATAGCCTGACTAGTGCTGCACTCCCTTGGTACATAGGGTTGGATAGTGCAAGCATTCACACTTTTAACGACTTGGGAGAAGCTTTTGTGAAGAAATACAAGTATAATATGGACATGGTGCCGGATAGAGACCAGCTGAGGTCTATGTCTCAGAAGGACAAATAGACATTTAAAGAGTATGCGCAAAGATGGAGGGAGTTGGCTGCCCAGATCACTCCTCCTTTGGAGGAGAAAGAGATGACGAAGATCTTCTTGAAAACCCTGAGTTCATTTATTATGAATGAATGATCACAAGTGCCCCCAGTGACTTTACCAAAATGGTAAATATGGGGATGAGACTTGAGGAAGGAGTCCGTGAGGGACGTTTTTCAAGAGATGAGGCGTCAACAAGCAAGAGATATGGTAGCAACTTAGGTAACAAGAAGGATAGTGAGACCAACGCAGTAATTAGTGGGAGGCAGAGGAGGCCTCAGATCAGAAGAAATCCACCACCCCGTTAACATCATCGTCATCAAGTGTCATCAGTAATTCCTGTATTTTCTAATCAACAAGCAACACCGATTCAACAACAACAACAACAACAACATCAACGTCAACAACAACAACTGCAACAAAGAATGAACACCTACAACAACAATAATACCAACACCAATCATCATCAGCAGAACTTTGAGAGGAAGAAGGTCTTTTTTTACTCGATTCCTATGTCGTATGTAGAGCTGTATCCCTCGCTAGTTCTTAAGAACTTAATCCAACCGAGGAACCCATCGCAAATCCCAGAACCACTTCCTTGGTGGTATAAACCTGAGCTTCGTTGTGCTTTTCATCAAGGAGCACCTGGACAGGATATTGAAAATTGTTATCCATTGAAGTATGAGGTTCAAAAGCGTATGAAGAGTGGTATGGTGTCCTTTAAGGACCGCGCGCCAAATGTAAAAGCAAACCCTTTGCCCGCTCATGGGAACTCTTTAGTGAATATGGTGGACGGTTCTCCTGGAGAATTCAAGGTTTTTGACATCCGGTTTATCCGAAGATCTTTGGTGCAGATGCATAAAGATATCTGTTTGGTGAGTGACTATGAACATGACCATGATGGTTGTGTTATTTGTAGAGTGAACACAAGAGGGTGTGATGTGGTGAAAAGGGACATCCAACGTCTGATGGATGAAGGCATGATTCAAGTTGTCCAATCTCGTCATGTAGATGACGACGTCAATGTCATAGTGCCCTTTTTCAAGCAACAAGAGCGGTTGATAATCCAATATGATAGCAGCAACAATAAGAATGTCAGTCAAAGATCAGTATCGTCGTTTGTAATACAGTTAGCGGGCCCAGTCCCGTATTCATCTGATAAGGCTGTACCGTACCAGTACAATGCTATAATGATAAAGAATGGTCAAAAGGTCCCGTTACCTACGACTAGTTCAGTGGTGAGCATTGTTGATGTTACGAAGGTGACCCGCAGTGGTCAAGTGTTTGGGCTGGTGGTCCCAGAAAACAAAGAGGAAACAATTGTTGGTAAGAAGGCGGAGGTGCCTAATGAAGATCCAGTTGGTTGTTCAAAGGATAAGTCTGGTGAATCCAGCAACTTGAAAGCCAATGATGATGATGAGGTACTCCAATTAATAAAAAGGAGCGAATTCAATGTGGTTGAGCAGTTGCTCCAAACTCCCTCAAAAATCTTTGTGTTGTCTCTGCTTTTGAATTCTGAAGCACACAGAGAAGCACTACAGAGAGTTCTTGAACAGGCATATGTAGAGCAGGATGTTATTGTGGATCAGTTTGATCACATCGTGGCTAACATCACTTCATGCAATAATTTGAGATTTTGTGATGAAGAACTCCCTGAGGAGGGAAGAAATCATAACCTGGCTTTGCACATTTCAATGAACTGTAAGGAAGATGCTTTGTCAAATGTGCTTTTTGACACCGGTTCGTCACTCAATGTGCTTCCGAAGTCAACTTTGTCGAAGCTATCTTACCAAGGAGCGCCCATGAGGTATAGCGGTGTAATCGTCAAAGCCTTTGATGGTTCGCGCAAGACAATAATTGGTGAAGTGGACCTTCCAGTCAAGATAGGTCCGAGTGATTTTCAAATTACTTTTCAAGTAATGGATATCCACCCAGCCTACAACTGTTTATTGGGAAGGCCATGGATTCATGAAGCAGGGGCTGTTACCTCCACTCTGCATCAGAAATTGAAATTTGTCAAGAATGGCAAGCTTGTGATTGTTGGAGGAGAGAAGGCGCTGTTGGTTAGCCATCTGTCATCTTTCTCGTATGTTGAAGCTGAGGATGAGGTTGGAACTCCGTTCCAA
This sequence comes from Lathyrus oleraceus, assembly GCF_024323335.1. Classification (NCBI taxonomy): domain Eukaryota; kingdom Viridiplantae; phylum Streptophyta; class Magnoliopsida; order Fabales; family Fabaceae; genus Lathyrus; species Lathyrus oleraceus. The sequence continues at coordinate 28,071 of NW_026112659.1, read as the reverse complement.
GCCTTGTCTATTGCTGCTGAGAAGAGAGTTGGGGCACCTATATCCTCGTTGAAAGATGCCAAGAAGATTGTGGAAGAAAGTGTTGTTGATCAGTGAGGGCGTATGGTAGAGGTCTCCGACAACAAAGGCAGAACCAGTTTGGGGTTCGAGAAAGGTTCATTAACTGTTAGATATGAAGATATGCAACTCAGCTTCCGTAGCGGAGGGTTCATTCATGGCAATGAACAACACTTAGCTGCTGTGCTAGAGGATAGGGAAGAGGAAGACTACACCAACTTTGTAACGCATGGAAAGACATGCAACAATTGGATTGTCGTTGATATTCCTGTTATTTTGCATCGATCTAAGTAATTGCTTTTATATTTTTAAATCCTTCTCCTATGCCTAAGGGAGAAGTGAACATTGTTTGGGCATTTTAAATTGATCATCAATAAAATTAATTCTATTCACCCACATCTTTGATGTTTATTTTTTACTTTTTGCTTTATTCTGAAAATGGTAATCACAAAAAAATAAATAAACAATATAATTGTTCATCTGCATATATTTGGTCACAAATTCACTTCTCTAAAGTCAAAATATCAAATCATTATGCAGGTTGGTTCCTAACCCCATTGAATACAATGATCCTTCTCCAAATTTTGAATTCCCTATGTTTGAGGCTAAGGAGGAAAGTGATGTAGAAGTGAGTGATGAACTGTCTCGTCTTCTTGAGCAAGATGAAAAGATTATTCAGCCGTTTGAAGAGCAGATTGAGCTAGTCAACTTGGGTTCCGAAGATGATGTGAAGGAAGTCAAAATTGGGTCTCGATTGTGTCCAAATGCTAAGAAGGGGTTGATTGATCTTCTTCGAGAATATTCAGATGTGTTTTCTTGGTCTTATGAAGACATTCCTGGGTTGGTTTCTGAGATTGTGGAGCATAGATTGCAGTTGAAGCCAAAATACCCGCCAGTCAAGCAGAAGTTAAGAAGAACACATCCTGATATGGCTGTGAAGATCAAAGAGGAAGTGCAGAAGCAGATTGATGTCGGTTTCCTTGTAACAGCTGAGTATCCATAATGGGTGGCCAATATTGTGCCTGTGCCGGAGAAAGATGGAAAAGTCCGCATGTGTGTTGACTATAGAGATTTGAATAAAGCCAGTCTGAAAGATGATTTCCCTCTGCCACACATTGATATGTTGGTAGACAATATTGCTAAATTCAAAGTCTTTTCGTTTATGGATGGATTTTCCGGATATAATCAGATCAAAATGGCACCCGAAGATATGGAGAAGACCACATTCATTACACCCTGGGGATTATTATGTTATATAGTGATGCCTTTCGGTCTAAAGAATGCTGGTGCAACTTACCAGAGAGCAATGACTATTCTTTTTCATGATATGATGCATAAAGAGATTGAAGTATATGTCAATGACATGATTGCTAAATCAATTGGTGAAGAGGAACATGTTGAGAATTTGTTGAAGTTATTCCAGCATTTGAGGAAGTATAAACTCCGCTTGAATCCCAATAAGTGTACTTTTGGTGTTCATTCTGGTAAGTTGTTGGGCTTTATTCTCAGCAAGAAGGGTATTGAAGTTGATCCTGCCAAGGTCAAAGCAATACAAGAAATGTTTGTGCCCAAAACTGAGAAGCAAGTCAGAGGTTTTCTCGGCCGCTTGAATTATATTTCCAGATTCATTTCCCACATGACAGCCACATGTGCACCTATATTCAAGCTTCTTCGGAAAGATCAGTCTTGTGATTGGACCGAAGACTGCCAGAAAGCTTTTGACAGTATCAAAGAATATTTGCTTGAACCTCCTATTTTGTCTCCACCTGTTGAAGGAAGACCATTGATAATGTATTTGACTGTGCTAGAGGATAGTATGGGTTGTGTTCTTGGTCAGCAAGATGAGACTGGGAAAAAAGAATTTGCAATTTACTACCTCAAAAATAAGTTCACCGACTGTGACACTCGGTATTCTATGCTTGAAAAAACTTATTGCACATTGGCTTGGGCTTCTAAGCGTCTGCGTCAGTATATGTTGAATCATACCACTTGGTTGATATCCAAAATGGATCCAATCAAGTATATATTTGAAAAGCCTACTTTAACTGGGAGAATTGCCCGTTGGCAGATGTTGTTATCAGAGTATGATATCGAATACCGATCTCAGAAAGCGATCAAAGGTAGTATCTTGGCTGACCATTTGGCTCACCAACCAATTGAAGATTATCAGTCAGTGCAGTATGATTTTCCTGATGAAGAGATTTTGTACTTGAAAATGAAAGATTGTGATGAACCATTGCTTGAAGAAGGGCCAGAATCTGGTTCCAGTTGGGGCATGATATTCGACGGAGCTGTTAATCAATATGGAAATGGCATTGGGGCAGTGACTATTACTCCTCAAGGCACGTATCTACCATTTACATCTAGATTGACTTTCAAGTGTACAAACAACATGGCACAATATGAAGCTTGCATTATGGGGCTTGAAGAGGCCATGAATCTCAAAATCAAGTATTTTGATGTCTTTGGTGATTCGGCTTTGGTTGTGAATCAGATCAAAGGAGAATGGGAGACAAATCAACCTGGTTTAGTACCATATAGATATTATGCGAGGAGGATTTCAACTTTCTTTACAAAGGTTGAATTTCATCATATTCCTCGAGATGAGAACCGGATGGTAGATGCTCTTGCAACGTTGGCGTCAATGATTGTAGTGAAGTATTGGAATGAAGTTCCCAATTTATCTGTGATGCGTCATGATAGGCCAACTCATGTATTTGCTGTTGAAGAGATCAAAGACGAGAAGTTGTGGTATTACGACATCAAGTGTTTCCTCCAAAGTCATATTTACCCGCCTAGGGCATCCTTGAAAGATAAGAAGACTTTGAGAAGATTAGCCGACAATTTCTACTTGAATGGTGATATACTGTACAAGAGAAACTTCGACATGGTTTTGCTCAGATGCGTGGATAGACACGAAGCAGACTTGTTGATGACCGAAGTGAATGAAGGTTCCTTTGGTACTCATTCCAATGGACATGCAATGCCAAAGAAGATGTTGCGAGAAGGTTACTATTAGCTGACAATGGAATCTGACTATTGCAAATTTGTGAAGAAGTGCCACAAGTGTCAAATGTATGCCGATAAGATTCATGTTCCTCCGAAACTATTGAATGTTATCTCTTCCCCATGGCCCTTCTCCATGTGGGGGATTGATATGATTGGGATGATTGAGCCCAAAGCTTCAAATGGACATCATTTCATTTTAGTGGCAATTGACTACTTCACAAAATGGGTTGAAGCGGCATCGTATGCAAATATGACCAAGCAAGTTGTTGTAAGGTTTATCAAGAATCAGATCATATGTCGGTATGGTGTGCCAAGTAAGATCATTACTGATAATGGATCGAACTTGAATAACAATATGGTAGAAGCTCTTTGCAAAGACTTCAAGATTGCACATCATAATTCTTCTCCCTACAGACCCAAGATGAATGGGGTTATTGAAGCTGCGAAGAAGATTATCCAGAAGATGGTTGTCACATATAAGGATTGGCATGAGATGTTCCCATTTGCTTTGCATGGGTATCGTACATTCGTCCGCACTTCAACAGGGGCAACCCCTTTCTCTCTTGTATATGGTATGGAAGCAGTGCTCCCCGTAGAGGTTGAGATTCCTTCATTGCGTGTGCTCATGGAAGCCAAGTTGATTGAAGCTGAATGGTGTCAGACTAGGTTTGACCAGTTGAATTTGATTGAAGAGAAGAGATTAACTGCCATGTGTCATGGTCAGTTATATCAGTAGAGAATGAAGAAAGCTTTTGATAAAAAGGTCAAACCTCAAGTGTTCAGAGAAGGTGAGCTTGTGCTCAAGAAGATTTTGACGTTCAAGTTAGATTCCAGAGGAAAATGGACTCCTAATTATGAAGGCCCATATGTTGTTAAGAGAGCCTTTTCAGGCGGTGCATTAATTCTTACAACTATGGATGGTGAAGAGTTCACTCGTCCTGTGAACGTAGATGCAGTCAAGAAATACTTCGCCTAAAAATAAAAGAACAGCTCGCTAAGTTGAAAACCCTAAAGGGCGGCCTAAAGGGCGGCTTAAGCAAAAATGAGATTCTCGGTGGATTGAAAACCCGAAAGGACGATCCAGGCAAAAATTAGAGACATAAAACAGAAAGAATTTCCCGATAAGTTGAGTACCCCACCTTGGGGCAACTTATGCAAAAATTAGGGATTATGGCAAGTAACTGCATTATGCTGATGTTTAGTGTTTTGAAGGCTTGTTTGAGTACAAAGGGTTGACATCAGTTCATCCTCGGTGGTCAAGAGCACAATGGATATCAAGAGTTGGTAGAAGGATTAAGGATCATTTGTATTCAATGTAACCTTTTCCATGTAAATCACCATTTTCAACTTTGTAAAAATCTATGGAGTCTTGTCATATACAGACTACCATCCCATTAAATAAAGTTGAGCTTTTATCCAAATTGTTTCTACTCTTATTTACTTCAGTCAATAGTTTTAAATTTTATTATGATCATTTTGAAATTTTTAAATCAAAATCAAGTTTTCTTTAATATATAAAAGCAAGAATTTTTTCCAAAAGCAAGTAAAAGGAATATCAACAGCATTTCAAATAGTGAGTCCTTAAGTGTGAAGCATCAGAGGTTCCCCAAGCAGTTAACCCTTTGGGTATCCCTAGACATTAGTGATGATTCAATTCCTCGGTGGAGTGTTTGATCCTCAGTGGAATTTATTTGTCCCCAACTGATTTGGTTGATTCGGATACCCTGCGGCGTGTTGTGTTCTCCGACGAAGTTTTTTCCTTCCCCAGCGAAGTTCGTATCTCCTCAGCAGGGTTGATCTTCAAAGATGGTTGATCTTACCCAGTGGATCGCTTTGGTGTCCCCACTAATCGCCATTCAATTTGCTCCTAATCAGAGTTTCCTCCTGGTTTCTGAGTAGCTTTTATTGATTATTTCTCTGTAGGGTTGTCTCCCATTTTCATGGTGTTGACCTAAAATTCCCCACAGATTGGATGATCTATCCTCACCAGATCTCCTTCTTCCCCAGTTAGGTTTGAACCTTTGGGATGTTGATCTCTCTATTCTCCAGCAGTTATCTCCGTATTTTGTGGATTGACCGAGGATTGTACCGGTGGTTCAAATTCTTTGCGACACCTCTGTATCCTATGTGATCGTTTTGTCAGCATAATCATCATATATACATATACATATACATTCATATAATTTCATAATTTGCATATCCCGCATCTTCATATTTGATTTGTTTGAGATTCTTATTCTCTATCATGGAGGTATTTTACCCCCATATCAAATCTGGTGTCTGTCCTCCATCAACTGTAGAGTGTCAGCCCCTTAAGCAGAAATACTTTAACCTTTCTCCGTTTCCCCACTGAGTTTATTTCCTTGTGGATGGTTGTTATTTCAGTTTCCTCTCCAGTAGATTATCTGGATGGAATTACTCCCCTTGAGTTATGTCCTCATTCGGTTGAGTCTTGATTGATTGTTTCTTTCTAGCTCTTACCTAGATAGATGCTTTGGTCCCCTAAGAGTCTATTACCCAATAACTGGTAATATTCTTCTTAGTTTGCAGTTTGTTACTTCTTGCCCAATACCCGGAAAAAGTCCCCTTTTTCTCCTCAGTAGAGTCCCCAGTGGATCTATTCCCCAGGAAGTATATCCTTAATATGTTCATCCTGACCAGTGACAGATATCTTTCTTTCCCTTGCTTGAGTTTATCCCGTGATATGTTCACTTTAACCGGTGACAAATATTCTCATTTTTGGTATTCTACCCAGTAAAAAGGTAGTTGTAATCCCTACTTTGCTCCTTAGAGAGTTAATCCTTGATATGTTCATCTTAACCGGTGACAGATTTTCTCTTCTATGGTATTCTATCCTGTAACTGATAGATGTAGTCCCTATTTTTGCTCCTTTTCTGAGTCTATCCTTGATATGTTCATCTTAACTGGTGACGAATTTTCTCTTTGATTGGTTTCCTACCCAGTAACCGGTAGTTGTAAATCCTACTTTGTCCTCTTGCAGAGTTAATCATTGATATGTTCATCCTAATCGATGACGGATTCTCTCTACGACGATTTTCTATCCAGCTTTCGATAGATGTAATTCACACCCTTTTTGTTCAGTTGGTATATCCTTGATATGTTCATCCTAACCGATGATGGATATCCTCCTTGGCATTCCCAATAAAGTCTATCCTTGATATATTCATCTTAACCGGTAACGGATTTTCTTCCGTGTTGAGTTTATCCTTGATATGCTCATCCTAACCGATGACAGAGACTCTCAACACTTGGTCTTCTTCCCAGTAACTGGTAGTTGTAAATCCTATCTTTCTGCATTTTTTCCCAGCAAGGCTATTCTTACTCAGTAATCGGTAATGAATTTCCTCTCCTGGCAGTTCCCAACGAGTCATCCTTGATATGTTCATCCTAACTGATGACGGATGTTCTCTCTGTCAAATCTTTATTATCTCCTTACCCAGTAACAAGTAGTAGATAATAGATTTCTGCTCCTCCTGTGTTGAAGTTTATCTTCCCCAGTTGAGTTGAGTGCGCATTTCCTTAGTGAAATCGCTTTTCCTGCATGAGTAAAGTATTTCAGTTTTATCCTGACTCACTCGTATCCCCTGACGATGTTGTTGTTTTCCTGGCTGAGTCTTTTCCATGTTTGTATGGAATCCCTCGAGTCCCTCAGTAGTTTTAAGTCGTAGCATGGCCTACGCATAACTCCTTTTCCCCCAGAGTCTCTGTCTCCTCAGTGAGTTTTCCTTAAGAAATGCATTGTACTCTTGCGAATTTTCGGTCTCTTCGATTTCTTTTTCCTTTGTGGCAATATTTCCCCATAAAGCTTTAACTTTTACATTCATATCATATGCATCATGAGGTCTCTTAGGGAAGAAAATTTGTTTCTCTATGTTATTATTTAAGCCCATTCTACTGAGTCGAGCCGAAGATTTTAACCTTCACCTCCTCAGTTAGAATGTCCTTAAATAGGGGCAGCTGTAAGACCCCAATTTTGACCATAAGTCCCTCATGCAATTTCATCATAAGCACTAGCATTGGGATCACACCTTGGCATCCTCCTTACCCCTACTTCATTGGGTTTGGGAGAGATCACCAAGCACTTTGTGATTATATCATACTTGTATTTTTATCATTTCACTAACCAAAATACCAAAAATATGTCTTTGCATTGGTCTAACTCTTTTGTAGGAAGGGCAGGATTCCATTGATTCATCAAGTTCACATCTAGGGTTTGAGACCCTCATGAACAAAGATCACAACCAATAATTGATCCAATAATGATTATTAACATCATATATGAGTCCCAATGATCTCTACATGTCATATTGATCAAGTTTTCTTCAAGAATTTAAGGGTGATTTGCCTTGGAAACCCTAATTTGAAAGTCAATTTCTCAAGGACATAACTTGATCAATTTTTATGACATGAAATATTTCCAAGTTGTACAATCAAATTCAATGTGTTTAATTCAACTTTGATGTTTGGAGTGGGAGCTAATTCAACTTTGTTGAGCATGTGATATGAGGTTACATTATAGGTCACTTTTGACCTATACCATTGATCAAGTGATTTTTCCAAACTTCAAAAATGCACAACTCTATCATTTCAAATACAAATGACATGAAATTGGTGAAGACACTTTGTCATTTGAAGCTCATAAAAAAAGTTGAGCAAGGTGGAATATTGAGACATATGACTTGACACTTAGAAATATTTTGATATGTCAAAAATTTCCAAAATTCCACCTCAAATTTCTCCAAATTCCAAGCTCCAAATGAAAAGGTGTTGAACATGAAAGTTTTTCCTCTTGATCTCACCTTTCCAAAGAGATCAAGGATCAAACTTCAAATATCCATACACAATTGCTTAGCACTCCAACATGACTTCAACATTGCTTATACTCAATTATGGATCAGATAAGGTGATTTCATGGGCCTGCACACGCCCATGCACTCATGCATCACATATTGCTAATTTTGGAAGTTCATTTCAAGTGTGCAAATATCAACTGAATTGGCTATAAATAGAGCCTCAATTGCTCAGAATTTCACACACATTCGCGCCAACTTTCATCCCCCATCTCAAACCCTCACTTTGCAAAGGATAAACCTGAGAAATTCATTTGAATTTGAGGTTGAATTTCCACTGTTTTGAAATTCAAATCTCCAGGAATCCACAACCTTGTAAGCTTCCAATCCTTCTTCTACAAGCAAGTGGAGTAAGATCAAGCACAGGCAAGATCAAGATCAGTTGAATCCAGACCTCCATTGGAGGTATTTTCCAAAAATTTTGATCTCTTCGATTCTCTCAAATTCTTGCTCAATTCTATTGATTCTTTGGTTGTATGAAGTCCTACCAATGTAGGCAAGAAGTTTGAGTTGCTTTGAGGCCAAATCGAATTAGTTCACGTACCTCAAACTTCAACTCCATGTATCTCTCAATATACTTGGAGTTAGAGTGAATTGAGGCCAGATTCGAGCTCAATGCCATTTTTACTTTGAAATCATGTCCTTGTTTTTAATTTTGGTGATGGTTGATGGTGGACCAGTCCGGTGAGGTCCACCGGAGAAGAAGACCGGAGCTACAGCTCCGGCCATGCGCTGGCATGTCTCACAACCACATGATCCTCTTAATTTGTTTTAATCTGGAGCGTGCATTTGAATTACCAAGGTTGCAATGCGCTGACTAATGACCATGGTAGAACGCACATTTCTGGCCACTTGATATGCCACCTCAATTAATGAGGGATATCAAATGGTCCACGTTTTTTATGATATTTTAATTTTCATTTTAATTGCATTATTTTCAATTATTCATCTTAAATTCAATATTGATCCAAAATATATGGGACTTTCACCAAAAAAATTCAAATATTTTTCTCTTTCATATTCTGAATTAAAATTATTTTTTGGATCATTATTAATATTTTTCATGAATTAATTAATTTTGCATTTGTTTTTTAATTGTTTAAAAATGTTTTTAAATGTCCAAAAATTATAAAAAAAATTCTCCAAGGTCCTTTGACCTTGTTTGACCTATGATAAATCTCATGGCCATTTCTTTGGTGTTTTGATGAGATTTTAGGAATTGGACAAACCATATTTAATTTAAATGCACTATTTTAGTATATTTAAATTGAATAAATTCCAAATAAATTTGTTGACCAATTGTGATGACTTTGTTTAGGTTTGACTCTTGTTGTTAGGCCTTGGTCAAGGTTGATTTGACTTTGTCAAGTTAATATCATTGGATTTAGGGGATTGATGGAATGTACATTCCATCTCCCAAAATGAATGGATGATATTAATTTGGTAAAAGTTCTCCTTTGATCAATTTGTGTTTTGATCCATTCCCCTCCCTCTTCATCTTATTCCTCTTCTTCATTCATTCATTCATTTTATTTGGCCTATGACATCTCAAAGTCCTAATGCTAGTTGATTGAAAAATTGACATGAGTATAGATGAGATTAGGCCACACCTTTTGCATATTCTTTTTGTGTGTGGTATGTTTCATGAGCATAGTCCATTATACTATGTCTCTAACATGCATTAACACCAAAATTCAATTGCCCGTCCTCAAATAGTTGTTACTTCTACATAAGTCCAATTACGACTGCTTAACATAGCACAAAATTTGTGACATAAAAGGCATAAGCATTCTAGTTAGTGAGATTGTAAGTCTCCACTCTTTCATGGTATTGTGTGGAAACTTGGCCTTCTTTCCTTCCTTTGGAAGATGTTTTGGCTCAAGGATTCATGCTTGTGATAGGTGGGTTGAGTGTTCTCCAAAGAATGTATTGAAATGAAAAGCAAAAGCAAAACAATACTAACTTCTAACCAATTAACTACTAACATTTAATTTCAAGTTTTTACTTTAATGCAATTTACTTTTAGCACTCTATTTCATTTGCCATTGTTCATATCATTCTAATTGTTTATGTTAATGCAATTTTCACTTTGTCCATTTGTACCATATTGTGTGATATATTTTGTTTGTTATACTTTGCTTGTTTGTGTGGTCTTTGACTATTAATGTACATAATAACAACAAAAACCCTAAAAAACGTTTGAGTGGACTGTTGGCTTGATCTTGGACAAATGGACTTAGAATCTAGGCAACTTTGATATGCTAAAGGACTTGGCCAATGCCAACTTGTTGAGAAACCAAGTGCTTGCAATTTGAACTTCATCTGATACATCATTCAAGACATCTCTAAGTTCATCTGCAACATGATCATTGTGAAACCGTTATTTTAAACCTGTGACTATACTTGTAAATAAACTTAACTATACTTGACTTAAACTTTCAAAAAAGTCAAAAATAACTAACTCATTCAAACCATTTTAGGCCTTTGTGTCTTTCAAACTTAAATTTTGTTAAAATCAATGCATCCATTTTGAAATTTGTATCACGAACTACGAGGTTTTGATCCCTCATTTTTATGTTAGTACGTAGGCATAAGACCAAAGGTCTTGTCAAACACAAAAATATAATTAATGAATTCTTCTCTCATCCCTCCATTCTATTTGTTTGTAAACATCACTTCGTACAAAATACATATGCACACAAAAAGGGCTCCCTTGGAGTACCTAGGACACTTTGGATGCTAACACTTTCCCTATGTGTAACCAACCCCCTTACCTGTGATCTCTGACTTTTTGTTAGTTTTGATTTGAAAACTTCTTACTTTTGGGTTTTGTTAGTACTTTTTCCCTTTTCCCTTGGAAACAATAAAAGCGCGGTGGCGACTCTTGTTATTTGATCTCTAGCTTGTCAATAGCTTGATGATCATGAATTTCCTGCTACAATAGACAAGCAATTACAGTAGTAGACAATGTATGTAATAGATAATGTATGATAGAAGAATCTGGGGTGGAGGCTGAAAGAGATTCACCGCTAGCAAGACGACAACAATGTGAAAAGGATTTCTGCAACACTATTGATGTTGTGACAGAAATTTAGGTCTTTTACTCATTTGTAGTTTTTTTAATGGATATTATTATTGGGCCATATGCCTTTTTTTTCAAAATGGGTCATGGACATTTTTTATGTAGTTTTTTTTTTTTAATTTTTTAACGGGCTAGCGGGGACCCCATCACATTATGTATTCCGCCCGTGGATATTTTTGTTTTGGTGGGACGGACGAAACAGGTAGGCAAACTCAAAATCCCAACTCAGTCCGCCATTTTTTGGCAGGTGCGCGGTCCGGCCCAGCGTCCCCCGACCCATTTTGCCACCCCTAGTTGTGTAGGGTATGAGTAAAAGTTGTGGAGTGTCTAATGGGGATGTTGACAGGGGTAACAACATGGGAAACATGGGTTGTAATTATAGGGATATATGAAGAATTTTGAGTTATACCTGGGGAATTAGATGCTGTGTGAACAATTGCAGAAGGTTGATATTCCTTTTGTTATGCTAATTTGGTGAGAATGGGCATGAGTGCAAGAGATGAAAACACCAATGATAGACTTTGTTAAGCTAGGGTTAGATCTAAGTTGCATAAAAAAAAATAACATAAGAATAACTTTCAGATCTTTCATAAAAACTAAAACTTCCAAGAACTTACAAATAAATAGTTAGGGTTATAACTACTAGTTGGGTCATGGGTCAATAATAAAGAGCCAACACAAATATAAACTAGTGTATAATACTAATTAAATCCCCTTTTTAATAATAAAAATCTTTAAGTCATACTCCTTTCTCTAGTGGGCCTTTTAATCTCCTTATCACATGTGGTCAGTGTAGCTAACATAGGATCATATCACCGCCATAAGTTTAATGGCTGAATGACTCTCCTATGTGACAGGCCTTTCCCCCCCACAAAAAACTCCAAGTTTGAATGGTATCAAGAAGATGTATCAACCCTTACCCTTTGGTTGAAAAACTAATAAATGGTTAAAAGTGTCTTACCAAAGCTCAATTAGACATGTAGGATTTAAATATCAATAATCAATTATTGTCTAGCGGAAAAAAATGTCGTTTATGATCTGTTGAGTAAAGTGACACTCCCTTGAAAAGGAGAAAAATATGATTTGTTGAATTGGGTGTTGCAGTTAGACTATAATCTTTTAACTTTTTTTTTTCTATTTTCGAAAAAAGTCAATTTTATTTAATTTTAAAAAAATATTTTTTTAAGTATTTTTGAAAAAATCGGCTTTATTTTTAAAAAAATCGGCTTTATTTTTAAAGAAATTGATTTTATTTTTTGAAAAAAAAATGACTTTTGATGTTTTGATAAAAATTGACCTTTTTATTTTCGAAAAAATTGATGTTTTTTTTCGAAAAAAATCACCTTTCTCATTTTAAAAAAATATAAGTATTTTCTTTTTGTTTTTCGAAAAAATCGATTTTTTTTTTGAAAAAATTAACTTTTTTTCAAAAAAATCAAATATTGTAATATTTTCAAAAAAAATGATTTTTTTATTTTCAGATTTTTTTTAAAAAATAAATTAGTGTTTTTTTTCACTTTTGAAAAAAAATCAACCTTTTTTATTTAGGAAAAAGATTTATTTTTTTAAAAATATATATTTTTAAAAAGTAAAATATTTTATTTCAAACAAATTATATTTTGAGTCCATCACTTAGGCCCTTAAAAACAAAAATATGACGAGGCTTAAAAATAAAGGGGCAAAAATTATTGATTTAGTAGAGAGTCTAAAAAAATGGGGCCAAATAGGAGACCTAATTATTGAGGCTTTCTCACTTAGGATTTTTTGACACCTCTACTTAAATGAAGCATTCTCTAAGGTCTCATTTAACATTATAAATTATAGCACTCAAACACAAAGATACATTCAATATCAAGTAAACTAAGTTCAAACCGCATAGAACACAAGAACAAGTATACGAGTTTTAATTCAACTCATGCATATAAAAACAAGTACTAATATAATTAATCCAACATGATAAAATAAATGCAAGTTGATAGATTCAAAGTTCTAGTACCCAACATACATAATACCATAGCAAAATATGAATAAAGTCAAAAGTCAAATTATCCAAAAAGTGCATTGAGAGATATTAAGGGATATCAATGCACGAAGAATTTATAGATTCTTATGCATCATCCAAAGCTTCTAATTTGCAGATTGGGCAACTATTCTTTAAAAGCAGCCATTGTGTTATACAATTTGCATGATATTCATGCTTGCATTTGATAACACCAATCTTCTCTTGATCCTTAAACTCCTCCTATCCAATTAATAAATATACTTGGTTAGTAAAAGAAAATAAAGAATTTTCCTAAAAAATTAATGAAAATATTGAGTGGAATAGAATTTCTTGTTAAAATATAATACCTGGCATATTAGGCAAGAGTTATTTTCCCCATCTTCTTCAGGTGGTAATTCCTCCAAATTAATAGCAACAGGACTTGGTGAAAAAAGTTTTGTCTTCAGCTGTATGGCAATTATTTCTTTTGATAAACCAGTGGATACACTTCCAATCCTCTCACCCAATTGAAGAAGTTCCTTTAAGCAATTATTCTTAATGTAAATATTTTTCAATTTTTGTTTATCCTATAAACTGATAGGAAAATAAAATTTGAGTATCTATTTATGTATTTACCTCATAAGACATGTCATCAATATTCAGCCGCATATCTTGATGTTCATCATTTTGATTTTCCATTTCATTAAATAACGAAAAATCCTATAGTAATGAAGTTATATTAATAAGGAAGCCAAAAAGTTATTGAGACAAAAAAAACTAGATTACAAAATAAATTGATTTTATTTTATTTATTCTTTTCAAAATAAACAAAATCAACGTAGTTTTATATAGAAGTTTTGAGAAAAACAAAAATAATCACAAAAATATTGAACTGACCTCATTAGACATTTCATCAATAAGTGAGAGAAATTGTCGATGTTGGTCGATTAGATTTTCCATTTCATCCATCAAAGCATTCTCCTTTACAAATGAAGTTCAATTATAAAGGATGCCAAAAATTCTTGACAAAAAATAACACTATAAAAAGAGTATAATGAACATACAAATAGTATAAAATAGTTGTATACTACATTCCATAAAAAAAACTATAAATATCTCATATGATACAACTATTTTTAAAATATCTCGATAATTTGCCGAAATATATGTTGTTCATTCTTTGACAATGTAAAATTACTTTACATTGTCGGTGAATTATCCATTTTCTCTTATGAAAATGTATAATGGACATGCACTGACAATTTAAAATAGTTTTACACTCCAATCCAATAGAAAACTATCATTATGTCATGTCATACAATCATTTTAAAAGTATGTCTATGATTTGGTGGAATATATGTTACTCATTTGTTGATCGTGTAAAATTATTTTACATTTTCGATGGAACATCCATCTACTCTTACGAAAAAGTATAATAGACATGCATTGACCGTGTAAAATAGTTCTAAGAAAACTATCATTATGTCATGTCATACAATCATTTTTAAAATAGATTTATTTGCAATTTTAATCCCTCTATTTTGTCATTTTTTGAATTTTTGTCCCCCATTATAAAAACTACAGTTTTGGTCTATTTTTTAAGTTTTGTATTGGATTTTGGTCCCTTTTGGGGGAGTAAAAAATCCAACACAAAAACTTAAAAAAAAAGACCAAAAACCTGATTTCTAAAATGGGGGAATCAAAACCAACAAAAACACAAAATAGGGGGACCAAAGTTGCAATTTGTTGGTGCACAAGATGAAGAAGATGAAGATGAAATAAGAGAGAGAATTGAAATAACAAACTTTCACTACTCTTCAAAACGATTACAATAAATGGTTACACACATACTCTATTGACAACTACACTTGTTTATATATACAAGCAATAATGTCACGTAGGCGAAAATGCTAACTTACACTATCTAGGTTACGCTTAACAAAAATAATAAAAATATTGAATATGAATTACTTCTAACACCATCCCTTACTTCATATTCATCTAATCAAAACTAACAACACCAATTTCATCTCTCAAGTGGAGAAATTGATCAATCTTGATCGCTTTCGCCCGAACATCTGCCAGCTGCTTATAGGTGCTACAATGCATTTCTTGCACTCCATTCTGAACCTGATTTATTAGAAAGTGAAACATAGTCTCAATATGCTTGCTTTTCCCATGCAATATTGGGGTCTTGGCAAGATTGATTGCAAACTTGTTATCAGTCATCACCTTTAGAGGCTTATTTACCTTGATCTTTAGATCCTAAAGTAAATTTAGAAGTCAAACAAGTTGACATGCAACCACAATCTTGCAATGTATTTAGCTTCACAGGTTGACAAAGCAATAATTGGTTTCTTCTTGGAACACCATGAAGTAGGTCCTCTCAGATACTTAAACAAATCTCCAAAAGTAATTATATTATCAAATTTATCCTCACACCAATCAGAGTATGAGTACCACATCAGCTATGAATTAGACTTTTCACCAGAAGGGAACAAAACTCCATACTTCAGAGTCCCCTTAATATACCTTAGAATCTTGACAGTAGCTTGGTAATGAGACCATTTCAGTTTACTCATGAACTACTAACCATTCCAACTACACAACAAATATCAGGTATGGTATTAAACAAATACCTCAGAGAGCCAACTAACTTCTTGAAAGTTATAAAATCTACATGATCACCCTCAGGATCAGAATCCAATTTGTGATTTGTTTCTAAAGGTATGACTGCAACCTTATAACTCAGCAGCTCAAATCTCTTCAGAAGCTTAAGTTCATACTTCAGCTAATAAATAATTATACCTTTCTCAAAGTACACAATCTCCATCCCTAAAAAGATGTCATATTTCCTAGATCAGTCATCTCAAACTCATTCATCAACACCTTATTGAACTTCATTATCTCATTAAAACAACCTCCTGTCAGCAATATGTCATCAACATAGAGACATACCAGAATCATATTTCCTTCAGAAGTATGTTGAACATAAACACCATACTCTATCTCACACTTTCTGAATTCTTGAAGCTTGAAGAATTAATCATTTTTCAAATTCCAGGCTCCAAGAGCTTGTTTCAGTCCATACAAGGATTTATGTAACCTGTACACCATCCCTTCCTGATTCTTTTCCATAAATTTATGAGGTTGTGAGACGTATACGTATTCTTGAAATATACCGTTCAAAAAGGCATATTTCACATTGAGATGCATGAGAGGTCAATTTCTGTTAGTAGCTTTCACAATCAACAGTCTGATTGTTTCATGTCTCACTATAGGAGAAAACACTTCAAAGTAATTTAACCCAGATTTTTGTTAAATCCTCTTGTTACTAAACTTGCTTTGTGTTTGACAGTTGATTTGTTTGCATCCAATTTCACCTTGAAAAGCTATCTGACCCTGATGGCTTTCTTGTCCTTTGGAAGCTCAGTCAACTCCTAAGTCTAATTTCTTTCTACAGTCTTAAATTATTCTTTCATGGCCTTTAAGCATACCTTCTTCTTGAGCGATTATTCAACACTAACTGGTTAAGAGTCTACTAAAATGGCACACTGAATGATCTCTCCATCAGAGTCCATTTCAGTATCTTGCAGCATGTCAAACTCTACTAATCTTCTTGGAACGTTTTTGATTCTTTGTGGCCTCTAAACTTGTTCAGAATCTTCTTTAGATGCTGGAAACCCAGAAATACCACCTTCAGATACATGACCACCTTCAGAGTCTGGAATATTCCCAGAGTCTGGATCTCTACCAGAGTCTAAATCACCTTCAAAATCTAGACCAAAATTAGACCCGCCTTCAAAATAAGACTCGCCTTCAGAGTCATATTCAGAATAATATTTTGATTCTAATCCATCTTTAAAACCTTCAGATTCTGAAGTATCTTCATAAGTTAACTCATGTTTTAAGACCTCACCATAGTTGAATTAATATTTCTTCCAACCCCCACACTTCTGACTCTTTCACAATGATATCTCTGTTGAATCAACCTTGTTAGTGATATGACAATAAAGCTTATAAGCACCTGTACTATGGTAATCTACAAGTAACATAACTCTGCTTGTGTCATCCAACTTCCTTCTCTTAGCATTTGGAACATGTTTGTAACAAACAAAACCAAACACCTTTAGATGTCTCACACTTTGTTTATCTTCAGTCAACTTCTCTAAATGAATAATTTCCTTCAGCTTTTTGGTTGGTCACCTACTGAGCACATATGCTGCAGTGGCAATAGCTTCTCCCCACAAGGTGTGAGGTAGCTTCTTCTCCTTCAGCATGCTCCATGTTATATCAAGCAAAGTTCCGTTTCTTCTTTCAGTAAGACCATTATGTTGAGAAGTGTATGGAGAAGTCACCTCATGCTCAATTCCATTCTCCTCACATAACTTTCTGAATTCTGTAGAGTTATACTCACCTCCACCATCAGTTCTGAGAACTTTCAGCTTTTGACCACTCTAATTCGCAACCTTGATTCTGAATTTCTTAAATTCAACAAACACCTCGTGTTTGAACTTTATAAGGCATACCCACGCCATCCTTATGAATTCATAAACAAATGACACAAAGTATTTATTCCCTCCAAGTGAAAGTACTAGAAATGGTCCACACACATCATAATGCACCACTCCTTCAGCATGCTTTGCTCTTGGAGGCATTTTAGATGAAAATGACAGTCTTGGTTGCTTCCTTCTCATACATACATTGCATGACTTATCTGACTTCTTAATTGCAGGAGCTCCATGTACCAACTTCTTTTAGTTCAGATGCCCTAAGCTTCTGAAGTTCAGATGACCAAATCTTTTCTGCCACAACTCACTTTCCTTCACAATACTTGTTGCACTAAGGAATTCAGATTCTACAGTTTTATCATTCACTTTGAATGTTCTACTCCTTCCCTGTTCTAACTTCATAATCAAATTCCAATTACAGTCATACAACTTCAAAATAGTGTCCTTCATGGTAACTGAAAATCCTTTCTCAATTAATTAACCTACACTCATCAGATAACTTTTCATGCCATGAACATTCCACACATTCTGAATCAATGCAGGTTTACCAATATTCAGAACTACTCTGACATTTCTCATTCCTTCAGCATTCAGATACTTATCATCATCACATATGATCTTGGTCCTCTTACCTGAGTCAAACTCAACCATCCATTTCTTATTTCTAATAAGGTGATTTGAACAACCAGTGTCCATGTACCACCAGTCTTCCAAAGACGCGCTATCATACTCAGAAGCCATCAATAACACATGTTTATCATCAAAATCTCCTCCAGTTATGTTTTCTTTTTCTGACTTCCTTTCCGTATTTGACCAACAATCAGCAGCGAAGTGGCCAAACTTCTTACAACAATAGCACTGAACTTTCCTCTTTTCATACTTCTCCTTCCCCTTCTGAGCACTCTTCTGCCTTTTAGAAGTTGAGGTTTCTGACTTCTGAACACCATCAGATTTCTTCTTAACTTCTGACCAAGATTTCTTCTGATATTTCTTACCAAAAGATGCTTTTAAGGCATGTTGTTCTACCTCAATTTTAGAGTTTCTCTCAGTCAGACGCAACTCTTGTGCCTCTAGACTACTTTGCAGCTCTTCAATTCTCATGATGATAAGATCCTTAGAATGTTCAATTGCTACAACAATGTAATCAAACTGAGGAGTAAGAGATCTAAGTACCTTCTCAGTGATCTTTTCTTCAGAGAGAGTGTCTCCATACAACTTCATCTCATTTGGGATCAAAATTACTCTACAGATGTAGTTAGGTACCTTATCATTGTTCTTAATGATGAGATTCTCATACTGCTTACATAGAGACTGAAGCTTCACCTTCTTCACTGATGCATCACCATCATTGCATTGTACCAGTGTGTCCCACGCAGCCTTCGCCGCCGTCGAATTAGCGATTTTCTCAAACATGTTCACATCCATACACTGATGGATGTAAAACAATGTCTTCTTATCCTTCTTCCTCAGATCACGCTGAACATTCCTCTATGCATCCGCTGCATTTGCCGGAAGTGCAATCAGAATGTAACTGTCGTTGACGAGATCAACAACATCTTGAGTGTCAAACTACACACGCATTTAAATCATCCACCGATTCCAGTTCTTGCCATCGAACACTGGAAGCTTAATACTCAAATTATTATTTCCGTTCATCTTCAACCTTGTGCAATTCACTCAGATCTCACCAAACACCGATGTTTCCCAATTTCGCAAAATCAAGAAATATGATTATGTTACGATTCCAATAAAAAATTCAACACGAACTCAAGAAACAAAATCAATCATACAATGGCTCACCGTTCACTCGTGTTTCCCTGTGTTTCCATGTGGATCTGAACCAGAGCTCTAGATACCAATTGTTGGTGCACAAGATGAAAAAGATGAAGATCGAAGAAGAGAGACAAGAGAGAGAATTAAAATAATAAACTGCCACCACTCTTCCAAACGGTTACAATAAATGGTTACGCACACACTCTATTAACAATTACACTTGTTTATATACACAAGCAATAATGCCACGTAGACGAAAATGGTAACCTGCACTAGTTAGGTTACGCTTAAAAAACTAATACTACTACTGAATATGGATTACTTCTAACATAATTAAGCCTTTAAAATAACTCTATTATTTGGCGGAATATACGTTGATCATTAGTTGACAGTGTAAAATTATTTTAAATTGTCGATGCATCATCCATTTTCTTTTATGAGAGTACATATAGTGAACACACGTGATTTTACACTATCATTCAATAAAAAAAACTATCAGTATGCCATATCATATAATCATTTAAAAAATATATCTATGATTTAGCAAAATAAGTATTATTAATTGATTGATAGGGTAAAATTACTTTACATTATCAATATGCCATGTCATACAATCATTTTTAAAATATTTCTACAATTTGACGGAAGATAATATTTTTATTGTTTATAGTGTAAAATTAACGTATGTTCATATAAACATTTTAAGATGAAAAAAAAAAATCAAAAATTTGTACTTACCTCAAAAGTCATGCCATTGATATTCATGCGAGTAATTCTATCTTGGTCCTCTAAATTTTCCCTTTCTTCGGTCAAAGCAACCCCCTATACAAATGAACTTTAATTAATTAGGAATAAAAAAATTCTTGAAAAAAAATAAAACTATGAAAATTCATTTATTTTATTATTGTTTTAAAGAATTACAAAATTAATATAGACTCATAAAATAAAACTTTTGATAAAAAAAACATAAAGTCATTAAATTTTGCGTCACTAATTGACCATTAGATTAAATTTAATTTAAAAGCTATAAATTAGAATAAAGCTATAAAATATTTATATAAAATAATGATTTTTTTTTGTTTTTTAATAAGGAGAAAATGTTACATTAATTTGAACACTAAAAAAAGGGACTAACAATTTGATGGCTAAGAGGTGTCTCTGGCATGACTCCTTCCGAATGGAGAATTTGAGAACTTGTTTGTGGAGTGATCATAGCACTGTGTGGAGGATTTGATGAAACACAACGGATATCAAGTCTACGGAGTTGTCGACGAGTGGGAAGAGGAACCTGAACGCCATTGTTGTTGCCTCGAGGTTGCGTTGGGAAGCTTGATGTGTCCCTCTCAATGATCTCATCAGCGTGTTCTTCGTTAGGGGGAGAATCAGAAGAACTTCCCAAAGGATTAGAAGGTTGATGATTTCCTCTGATCCTTTTGCGTGAGCCATTTTCATCATCCATCAAAATAGGGTTTCTCCTGAAATTAATCAAATTAACTCAAACTTGAAAACTGCAACATGTTTTAGATATGTTTCAAGATTTCTCAATAAATGATCATAAAAAGTTCCTAGCTTTCTCAATGTTTGATTGTGTGAATTTAGACAGATTTTGATCATGATCTTTTGAACAAACATGCATTCAATCTTCACTTTTTTCACAATTATTTTAATATTAACTAAAGTATTGAGAAAATCAATAGAAAGGGAGAAAGGTAGATACAAAATAATATGATACTTACAATGTTGGTTATGGCACATCAATTGATGAATGAAAAGGATGAAAAGTTGAAATGAAATATAGGTGAAAATATCTCAAATCATCTAGATAATGTTTGAGGCAGCTAATAGGAGAAAATGAAATGAGTTCTTTTTGTTTTTAAAATAAATATATGCTTTCCATTTCTCAACAATTGATAGAAAATAGGTGTCAAATATTTATTTATTATTTATTTTGAAATTTTTTAAAAATATGATTATAATATAAAAATTTATTCTTTATCATAACATTAAAAAAAGAAAAAGAAAGTTATACTTAAATAGCATTTAATGATAAAAACGACCGACACGCTATTGTCATATTTTATTAGAAGAGTGAAGTCATATTTTGGTCTCTCACAAAAAAATTATAGAAATTAAACTAATTTCAGAGAATTTTTTTTATTTAATTTCTTACAAAATTTAATTGGGTCATATTAATAGAAAATAGGTGTGAAATATTTATTATTTACTTTGAATTTTTTTAAGAATATGTTTATATATAAAAATTGATTATTTATCATAGAAATAAAAAAAATTAAAAAAATGTTATTTTTAAATAGCGTTTAATGATAAAAACACGCTATTGTCATATTTTAGAAAAAAAGTGAAGACCTACTTTGATCTCTCGCAACAAAAAATTGTAGAACCTAAATTAGTCCCCTAAAAAAAAGTTCTATTTTAGAAAAAAATGTTATTCTTAAACAAGATTTATGGATAAAACCACCGACAAGCTATTGTCATATTTTATATAAAGAGTGAACTCAAAATACTTAAGCCACATCATATGTCTTTATCACTAAGGTAATGTACATTAGTGATAGATAATTCTCATAATATTAAATAATTATAAATTTAAATTAAAAAATACAAAATTTGAACCCACGGGGACTTGAATATGAATTCTTTTAAGTTAAATGGTAGTGACTTTATCATTAGACCAATCAATTTCTATTGTTAATATTTATAATAATGAATACATAACTTAATAATTCAGAATAAACATTTACTTATTTACTTATTTCAAATAACACACAAATACATATTTATTTATTTAATTTTATTTTACACTATGTTTTTACACTATGTTTCATCCATTATTTTATTTAATATTTTAACTAATTATGTTTCATCCATTGTTTTATTTAATGTTTATTTTTATAAAATCAAAATATCCATTTATACAATACTCTTTTTATTAAACAAATATTTTTATAAAATAAAAAATATATATTTTATTTAATTTTATTATAATGAATTTTAAATAACATAAATATTTTAACTATATACGTTCATATTTGATATGTCGAATGGATATTATCTATATTTTATATTTAATGTTATAATATAAAATTGCGATTGTACTCTTAAGAAATTAAAATGCAAATATTAAATAATATTCTTAACTTATATAGTTTAAAACAATGATAAAATAAAATTAAATATATATTTAGTTAATTTAAAATTTTAAAATATGTATAAAAGTTCTAAGTCAAAATAATTAAGACAAATATATAGAGATGAAACAAATTAATCTAATGTAATTATACATTATTTTAAAACTAAGTGAAAAAAATTTCAACTAAGTTTTAGTAATTTCTTAATCTACTGTAATTATACACGGTATATTAAATATATGATGAAACAAATTAATATTAAGGGTCTGTGGTGCAGTGGTAATGTGTTTAACTTCGGATGAGAAGGTTGTGTGTTTGATTTTTGTTGGCTGCAAAATTAAGTTTTCTTTTCACAAGCAACACACTCATGCGCCAGATGCATTGGCGCCTCCTCTTTAAAGTTGGTTATTTTCGGTTTTTTTTTTGAAAAAGTTTGTTATTTTAAAAAAAAAATCATTTAATTAATTCAAAATTCGTAAAAGAAATTACAACTAATGAAATAGTCAAGTGTGCATGTTTTGCATTTCAAGTCATAATTTAAGGCATGTAATACTTAAAGTAATGCAATTTTAATTATTCGTTATCAATATGAAATTTCAAGAATTATATTTTAGACAATTTTGATTTTGTATGTTATAATTGGTATTAGAGTGTGATTTCGATCCAAAAACACGTGGGTTGTGTGAAATCTAAACCATATTTTTTTTATTCAATATCTTACTACTTCAATCTTATCTCTTGGATGTCATATATTTTTTATATTTAAATATTTATATATATTATAAGTTAATATCTAGAATTTTCAAATGTTATATTTCTTCCGTTTCTTTTTAATTGCCATTTTCTTAAAAAAAAATTGTTCCTTTTTAATTGTTCCTTGCAAAGTTTAAGGTAATATTAATTGTACTTTTGTCTAAATTACCCCTAAGTAATTATTATAGGGAAAGAAAAATTAAAATGAATATAATAAATAATTAAGGGTATTATAGATCAAATAAGAATTATTGTTTGAAAAGTAACAATAATGATTAACTATCTTGATATATATAAAAAGTAAAAAAAATAACACTTAAAAAAGAACGGAGGGAGTAGTTATTATAATATGTTATAATATATAATATTTTAAATTAATGTAATATAATCAATAATTTATTTAATATGTTTAGAATTTTTAAACATCACAAAATATTTTTAGCTTTGAAAATCTACAAAGACTTATGTATTATAATTAATATTTTTATTTTTATTTTTGTAACATAAGAGATTGGTCTATTGGTGAAGACTTGAAACTTAAAATTGTATTATTCTTTAAGTCTCGGATTTGAATCTTACTTAGATTTTAAACTGACTTATTACTAATAGACAAGACAGTGGATAGATCTCTTTAGATTAATCGATCGAAAGATCATATATCAAGTTTTTAAAAGAAAAAAAAATACTTGTTTTTTTAATTTAAGGTGTGTTGTTTTAGAGTATATTCCTCGAATTTTAATTAATGTCATCTTATTTAAAAAAAATATTTAATATTTTAATAATTAATAAAATTGACAAAATATTATATGAATCTAAACGTTTTTTTAAATGTATGAATATTTAATTCTTCCTTAAAAGACTTTTGACTAACTTTTGAATTAATTTTATTTTAGACTATTTTTTATGTGTAATTTTTATTTATTTTTTCCCATAAATTGTTATGAACTTATAATTTTTATTTTGAAAAGGGGAACATTGACTATTGCCATTGTGTAGTTTTGTATTTCATATTTTATAGTTATTATACTCAATTATTAAATGTTTTTAAATTCATTTTGATTTTGAGCTGAAATTATGTTTTATAAATGATAAGATATGAGAGACAATGTTGTAATATTGTATATCACAAGATTAATGATAGACAATAAAATAATAACAATAAAAATATGACACGCAAAATTGTTAATTCAGTTTGATACAAAGCCACTCATATTTGAGAGTATTAACACAAGAAATGAAATCCTCTCTTAATAGTCAAAATATTAATCGACTAACACCCTACATACTAAACAAGAGCAATATACTATTTATTATGATTTAACCATGTTGATCACTCCACATCTTCAGCTTTGACATCTTTGTCAAGTATTATTCATTACTACATTGACATTTATGAGACTTTTTATATTTTAAATAGTTGGATTCATCACTTATATGTTAGATGTTTAGATTTATTTATATATATTTTTAAGTAAGTTTTTATATTTAATAATGAACACATTAGGTGCTCCATCTTTATTTTTACTTTGTTTTAGTGTGTAGAATTAAAAAATATAACGATTACTGTCTGCAAGACCAACTCTCATGAGGCTTAGGGCTAAAAGAAGTTGATTAAGGTTGTGACTTGAGGGCTGACACTAAATTGAATAAGATTCTAGAGCAAGGTGTAGCGGTAAATTCGTGACCATCGAACTATTGGTTAGCTCAACGTCAATAAAACCAGAGTCTCCACCGGACTTTTATTGTTTTCAAAGGAAAGGGGAAAAATACGAACAAAATTCAAAGATAAGAAGTTTTCAAATAAAAACTAATAAAATGTCAGAGATTACAGGTAAGGGGGTTGGTTACACAGAGGGAAAGTATAAGCACCCAAAGTGTCCTAGGTACTCCTAAGGAGCCCTTTTTGTGTGTAAGTGTTTTAGTTGAAAATATGTTTGATAAAAAATTAGAATGAGAGGATGAGAAAAGAATTCAATTATTTACAACTTTTGTGTTTGACAAGACCTTCGGTTTAATGCCTACGTAGAAACATAAAAATGAGGGATTAAAACCTCGTAGTTCATGGTAAAAATTTCAAAGAAATGAGTGGATTGATTTTAACAAAAGCTTAAATATCTTTTTTTATCAAAGGGAGAATACTCAACCAAACATTCATCGATAATGAGTGATTTACAACATTTAAGAGGGAGGGCTCCAAACTTGGATTCAATCAACAAGTATGCCACTAACCTCTAATAAATGGAAAAACTTATAATCAAAATATCATGGAAATGGGAGAATTATATCTTAACCAAAGATAACTCAAATCTAAATGCTCTCTTTTGAAAAGTCTTAAAAGAAAAGGCATAAAGTGGCCAAATATTTAGGTGAGGTTGTTAGTTCTTTTTGTCTTTTGAAATTTAAGTCAATATGGTTAAGTTTATTTACAAGTTTGATTTAAGAAAATATTTTGAAAATTCAATGGCATAAGGCCAAGGTTTCTACTCATTAAAACAAGTCTAAGTTGAAAACAACAATCAAAGAAGGCTTTGAAAATGAGGGAGAGATTTTGAAATTAAAGAAGTGGGAGGAGATGAAGGGACTATCCTAAACAAGATTTAAAAGTTTAGAGTTGAAAATATCTAACCAATAGGAAGCAATCCACAAGATAAGAGTGTCATATAGAAATCCATTTCCTTTGTACTTTTAAGCAAGCAATAAGCATAACCATCCAAGCAATTAATATGACAACCAAATGGCATCAAATAAAGATTGCCAAAACATCCAAGCAAGCACTCTAAAAGCAAGCAGTCTTCAATGTCTTCAAATGTATCAGATGAATATTCCTCGACATAAACTCATAGAAACAAGCATTAGGTATAAACAATAAAATAAAAATAACAGCTTGAGCATAGAGACAAAGTAATAGATAAACCAATGGAGTTCTCATGGCTTGTATCAGATGAATGGCATTGGCTAAGTCTCTAAAGCATAGGGGTGTTGCCTATTCTAATTCCAAAAGTTCAGATCAAGTCTCAGATAGAGATCCAACAGTCCACCAATGTATTTTTTAGGGTTTTTGTTGTTATTAAGTATTTTAAGGTCCTAAGACCATAAACAAAACAAAATCAAAGCATAATATAATACAAGCACAAAGTATGGCTCAAGTGAGCAAAGTGAAAATGACTTAAACATAAACAAGTTACATGAAATGTAAATGAAAATGAATGATAAAGTGCATAAATTTAAATTGCTTTAAATTGCATTAAAATAAAGGCAATACAAAAGATATTAGTCGATGTTAGTGGAAGTAGAAAATTATTTTAATTTATTATTTGGAGAACACTCAACCATCCACTCACAAACCTGAAGATATGAACCAAGACATCATTCATGAGAAGGGCTCCAACTTGGATAAATCAACAAGTATGCCACTAGCTCTCACAAATGGAAAAAAGTTTAAATCTTAACACAATACCATAAGGAATGGGAGACTTACAATCTCAATTACAAAAATGCTATGCCTTTGGGACAAAATTAGCTTTATGTTAAGCAATCGTAATTGAACTTATGTAGAAGTCACAACTATCTAAGGTCGGACAATAAAAATATTGGTGTTAATGCATGCTAGATACAAGGTATAATGACCAAGCTCCTAAAGCATACCACACACAAAAATAATAAAATGGGATGAACCTATCTCAATCAGGCTCATGTTGATTCATCTGACACAAGGTCATTGATGAATCAACTAGCATTTGAATATTCGAGAAGTCATTGGTCAATGAAGGATTGGGAAAGAAGGAGATGAAGATGAGAAAATGAAGTGAAAAGAAATCCCAAATTGATCAAGGGATGAACTTTATTTGATCAATACCATTCCTTCATTTTGGGGGATGAAATTCAAACTTCATCAACCCCTTAAATCCAATGGTTTTGATCAAATTGAAGTCCAATTCAACCAAGATCAAGGTCAAACAGAAGATGAGTCAACACAAAGTCAATCAAATAGCTCAACATTATTTTATGTAATTAAACAATTTAATTTCAATTTTTAAATGAATAAAAATGCATTTTTAACGATGAAAAACTCAAATCCCTTCAAATCACCAAATAAATGACAAGGAATTTATCATAAGTCAAACAAGGTCAATAACCTTTAACTAATTTTTTGGGAATTTTTGAAAGTCACAAGTATTTTAAAATTAATTAAAAACAAATCAAAAATCATTTTAATTCACTAAAACTATCAAATCCAATCCAAAAAATAATTTTAATTCAGAAAATGGAAGAGGAAATTATTTGAATTTTTTTGGTGAAAGTCCCATATTTTTTGGAGTGATGAAGCTCGATCTCGATCCCAATCTCTTGGCGTTGCTTCTTCTGCTTGTAGGAGATAATTCAAATGAAAATGGTTATGAACCCTTGGAGTTTTAGCTCAAAAACAGAAGGTGAACTAATACTCAATTTCAATGAAATCTTCAAGTTTGTTCTATCAATGGAGGTTAGGGGATTTTCATATCAAAGCTTAGGCAAAGATCCTCCAATTCTGAGGCAATGGGCATGTACTTATAGGCTTATAAATTCCTTTTCACACCATTTGAAAATTTGGCTAAAAATAGTAACTCGTGTGCATGGGTCTTTCACCATTTAGGCCCAAGTGATGATTACATTAAGTCCAAATTCGTCCACAATTGATGTTGAGATCATTACATGAAGCCATGCAAAGGAATTGAAATTTTAGTTCAAAAATTGCCAAATTGGGCCATGCAAAGAACCATGCGCAACCCCTTCAATTCTTGTTCAAATGGAATGATCTTGGACTCTTTGGAAAGCTAGCATGAAAAGGAACAACTTTAATGTTGGAACTTTTTCAATTTGAAGCTTGTTTCATGATGAATTTTGG
>NW_026112658.1:0-76258 GCF_024323335.1 Lathyrus oleraceus | reverse complement strand
GATTATATTTGTGTAAAATTAAAATAAATATTATGATAATTAAATTATTGAAATATTTTTGTAAGAATTTGATATTTGACACAATTTTAATTGAATAAAATATATTATAAAAATTGTATCTAAATATAAATGTGATAATGTTGGGTTTGGGCTCCTTCCTATATGAAGAAGGTCTAAATATGATTAGCCCATGTGTCTCACTTATTTACGCGGAGATGATCAATTTAGAGTCGATAGAGATGGAGCGAAAACAAGGGTTCAAAAGAGAGAAAAGAGGAGAAAAACCTATTCCCGTTTTTGTGCAACCAGGACTCACTAAATCGACGATCATGGATTTGTTAACCATTGAATCATACACACATATATATAATAAAAAAAATTAAATCACATATATAATAAAAAGATTAAGCAAATAATTTAAGTTCACACTCCTTTTCAACTTTTCCAATTCTCCGTCCAAAATATTTGGGCCGCCACATGGTTATCCTTATATATATTCTAATAACTTTCCAACGGTTTTGTACTTTCTTTTTGAACTTTAAGTCGTCTTTAAGATCCATTTCTCGTGAAGTATCAAATCTTAACATTCCTAAATATATGAGTCTAAAAAAATAAATTCGAATATTCTAAATAAACAATATTAAAAACAATAGTAAGTAGAATTAATGTACCTTCCGTTCGGTTTTTAGTCATGTTTAAACTCCCACGTATGTATATGATTGTTCTTGAACAACCATTTTTGTTTACCAATTAATTGTATCCAAAATTACACGTCCATCCTCATTTATTTTCCATCTAAAAGGAAATTATCAAAGATGACCTGGGCTGAAAACTCTATCACCTCTCTGCCTTTCTCAACATAATGTAAAAACCTCAAGCACACCACAGACAGCGAATGCAAAGCAACAATCTGAAGAAAAAAACATAATAGTGAATGAAAAGTTAAATATTTAAAATTTGTTTTAAACTATATAAACTATAATTAAGAAATAATAATATATAAAAAACTTACTGCCATATCGTTAGTTTCTGATGAATTAAAAAATCGCTTTTCTCCAATCACAATAGGTAAAACAAGAACGGATTATATTTGTGTAAAATAAAATAAATATTATGATAATTAAATTATTGAAATATTTTTGTAAGAAATTTGATATTTGACACAATTTTAATTGAATAAATATATTATTAAAAAATTGTATCTAAATATAAATGTGATATGTGGGTTGGGCTCCTTCCTATATGAGAAAGGTCTAAATATGATTAGCCATTTGTCTCACTTATTTAAGCGGAGATGATCAATTAGAGAGTCGATAGAGATGGAGAGAAAACAAGGGTTCAAAAGAGAGAAAAGAGGAGAAAAACCTATTCCCGTTTTTGTGCAACCAGACTCACTAAATCGACGATCATGGATTTGTTAACCATTGAATATCACACATATATATAATAAAAAAAAATTAAATCACATATATAATAAGATTTAAGCAAATAATTAAGTTTCATCACTCCTTTCAACTTTTCCAATTCTCCGTTCCAAAATATTTGGGCGCCACATGTGCTATCCTTATCTCATATTCTAATAACTTTCCAACGGTTTTGTACTTTTCTTTTTGAACTTTAAGTCGTCTTTAAGATCCATTTCTCGTGAAGTATCAAATCTTAAACATTCCTAAATATATGAGTGTAAAAAATAAATTCGAATATTCTAAATAAACATATAAAAAACAATAGTAAGTAGAATTAATGTACCTTCCGTTCGGTTTTAGTCATGTTTAAACTTCCCACGTATGTATATGATTGTTCTTGAACACAACCATTTTGTTTACCCAATTATTGTATCCAAAATTACACGTCCATCCTCATTTAATTTCCATCTAAAAGGAAATTATCAAAGATGACCTGGGCTGAAAACTCTATCACCTCTCTGCCTTTCAACATAATGTAAAACCTCAAGCACACCACAGACAGCGATGCAGCAACAATCTGAAGAAAAAACATAATAGTGAATGAAAAGTTAAATATTTAAAATTTGTTTTAAACTATATAAACTATAATTAAGAAATAATAATATATAAAAAAACTTACTGCCATATCGTTAGTTTCTGATTGAATTAAAAAAATCGCTTCTTCTCCAATCACAATAGGTAAAACAAGAACGGATTATATTTGTGTAAAATTAAAATAAATATTATGATAATTAAATTATTGAAATATTTTTGTAAGAATTTGATATTTGACACAATTTTAATTGAATAAAATATATATTATAAAAATTGTATCTAAATATAAATGTGATAATGTTGGGTTTGGGCTCCTTCCTATATGAAGAAAGGTCTAAATATGATTAGCCCATTTGTCTCACTTATTTAAGCGGAGATGATCAATTTAGAGTCGATAGAGATGGAGAGAAAACAAGGGTTCAAAAGAGAGAAAAGAGGAGAAAAACCTATTCCCGTTTTTGTGCAACCAGACTCACTAAATCGACGATCATGGATTTGTTAACCATTGAATCATACACACATATATATAATAAAAAAAATTAAATCACATATATAATAAAGATTTAAGCAAATAATTTAAGTTTCACTCACTCCTTTCAACTTTTCCAATTCTCCGTTCCAAAATATTTGGGCCGCCACATGTGCTATCCTTATCTCATATTCTAATAACTTTCCAACGGTTTTGTACTTTTCTTTTTTGAACTTTAAGTCGTCTTTAAGATCCATTTCTCGTGAAGTATCAAATCTTAAACATTCCTAAATATATGAGTGTAAAAAATAAATTCGAATATTCTAAATAAACAATATTAAAAACAATAGTAAGTAGAATTAATGTACCTTCCGTTCGGTTTTAGTCATGTTTAAACTTCCCACGTATGTATATGATTGTTCTTGAACACAACCATTTTTGTTTACCCAATTAATTGTATCCAAAATTACACGTCCATCCTCATTTAATTTTCCATCTAAAAGGAAATTATCAAAGATGACCTGGGCTGAAAACTCTATCACCTCTCTGCCTTTCTCAACATAATGTAAAACCTCAAGCACACCACAGACAGCGAATGCAAAGCAACAATCTGAAGAAAAAACATAATAGTGAATGAAAAGTTAAATATTTAAAATTTGTTTTAAACTATATAAACTATAATTAAGAAATAATAATATATAAAAAAACTTACTTCCATATCGTTAGTTTCTGATTGAATTAAAAAAATCGCTTCTTCTCCAATCACAATAGGTAAAACAAGAACGGATTATATTTGTGTAAAATTAAAATAAATATTATGATAATTAAATTATTGAAATATTTTTGTAAGAATTTGATATTTGACACAATTTTAATTGAATAAAATATATATTATAAAAATTGTATCTAAATATAAATGTGATAATGTGGGTTTGGGCTCCTTCCTATATGAAGAAAGGTCTAAATATGATTAGCCCATTTGTCTCACTTATTTAAGCGGAGATGATCAATTTAGAGTCGATAGAGATGGAGAGAAAACAAGGGTTCAAAAGAGAGAAAAGAGGAGAAAAACCTATTCCCGTTTTTGTGCAACCAGACTCACTAAATCGACGATCATGGATTTGTTAACCATTGAATCATACACACATATATATAATAAAAAAAATTAAATCACATATATAATAAAGATTTAAGCAAATAATTTAAGTTTCACTCACTCCTTTCAACTTTTCCAATTCTCCGTTCCAAAATATTTGGGCCGCCACATGTGATATCCTTATCTCATATTCTAATAACTTTCCAACGGTTTTGTACTTTTCTTTTTTGAACTTTAAGTCGTCTTTAAGATCCATTTCTCGTGAAGTATCAAATCTTAAACATTCCTAAATATATGAGTCTAAAAAATAAATTCGAATATTCTAAATAAACAATATTAAAAACAATAGTAAGTAGAATTAATGTACCTTCCGTTCGGTTTTAGTCATGTTTAAACTTCCCACGTATGTATATGATTGTTCTTGAACACAACCATTTTTGTTTACCCAATTAATTGTATCCAAAATTACACGTCCATCCTCATTTAATTTTCCATCTAAAAGGAAATTATCAAAGATGACCTGGGCTGAAAACTCTATCACCTCTCTGCCTTTCTCAACATAATGTAAAACCTCAAGCACACCACAGACAGCGAATGCAAAGCAACAATCTGAAGAAAAAACATAATAGTGAATGAAAAGTTAAATATTTAAAATTTGTTTTAAACTATATAAACTATAATTAAGAAATAATAATATATAAAAAAACTTACTGCCATATCGTTAGTTTCTGATTGAATTAAAAAAATCGCTTCTTCTCCAATCACAATAGGTAAAACAAGAACGGATTATATTTGTGTAAAATTAAAATAAATATTATGATAATTAAATTATTGAAATATTTTTGTAAGAATTTGATATTTGACACAATTTAATTGAATAAAATATATATTATAAAAATTGTATCTAAATATAAATGTGATAATGTTGGGTTTGGGCTCCTTCCTATATGAAGAAAGGTCTAAATATGATTAGCCCATTTGTCTCACTTATTTAAGCGGAGATGATCAATTTAGAGTCGATAGAGATGGAGAGAAAACAAGGGTTCAAAAGAGAGAAAAGAGGAGAAAAACCTATTCCCGTTTTTGTGCAACCAGACTCACTAAATCGACGATCATGGATTTGTTAACCATTGAATCATACACACATATATATAATAAAAAAAATTAAATCACATATATAATAAAGATTTAAGCAAATAATTTAAGTTTCACTCACTCCTTTCAACTTTTCCAATTCTCCGTTCCAAAATATTTGGGCCGCCACATGTGCTATCCTTATCTCATATTCTAATAACTTTCCAACGGTTTTGTACTTTTCTTTTTTGAACTTTAAGTCGTCTTTAAGATCCATTTCTCGTGAAGTATCAAATCTTAAACATTCCTAAATATATGAGTGTAAAAAATAAATTCGAATATTCTAAATAAACAATATTAAAAACAATAGTAAGTAGAATTAATGTACCTTCCGTTCGGTTTTAGTCATGTTTAAACTTCCCACGTATGTATATGATTGTTCTTGAACACAACCATTTTTGTTTACCCAATTAATTGTATCCAAAATTACACGTCCATCCTCATTTAATTTTCCATCTAAAAGGAAATTATCAAAGATGACCTGGGCTGAAAACTCTATCACCTCTCTGCCTTTCTCAACATAATGTAAAACCTCAAGCACACCACAGACAGCGAATGCAAAGCAACAATCTGAAGAAAAAACATAATAGTGAATGAAAAGTTAAATATTTAAAATTTGTTTTAAACTATATAAACTATAATTAAGAAATAATAATATATAAAAAAACTTACTGCCATATCGTTAGTTTCTGATTGAATTAAAAAAATCGCTTCTTCTCCAATCACAATAGGTAAAACAAGAACGGATTATATTTGTGTAAAATTAAAATAAATATTATGATAATTAAATTATTGAAATATTTTTGTAAGAATTTGATATTTGACACAATTTTAATTGAATAAAATATATATTATAAAAATTGTATCTAAATATAAATGTGATAATGTTGGGTTTGGGCTCCTTCCTATATGAAGAAAGGTCTAAATATGATTAGCCCATTTGTCTCACTTATTTAAGCGGAGATGATCAATTTAGAGTCGATAGAGATGGAGAGAAAACAAGGGTTCAAAAGAGAGAAAAGAGGAGAAAAACCTATTCCCGTTTTTGTGCAACCAGACTCACTAAATCGACGATCATGGATTTGTTAACCATTGAATCATACACACATATATATATATATATAATAAAAAAATTAAATCACATATATAATAAAGATTTAAGCAAATAATTTAAGTTTCACTCACTCCTTTCAACTTTTCCAATTCTCCGTTCCAAAATATTTGGGCCGCCACATGTGCTATCCTTATCTCATATTCTAATAACTTTCCAACGGTTTTGTACTTTTCTTTTTTGAACTTTAAGTCGTCTTTAAGATCCATTTCTCGTGAAGTATCAAATCTTAAACATTCCTAAATATATGAGTGTAAAAAATAAATTCGAATATTCTAAATAAACAATATTAAAAACAATAGTAAGTAGAATTAATGTACCTTCCGTTCGGTTTTAGTCATGTTTAAACTTCCCACGTATGTATATGATTGTTCTTGAACACAACCATTTTTGTTTACCCAATTAATTGTATCCAAAATTACACGTAACATAATGTAAAACCTCAAGCACACCACAGACAGCGAATGCAAAGCAACAATCTGAAGAAAAAACATAATAGTGAATGAAAAGTTAAATATTTAAAATTTGTTTTAAACTATATAAACTATAATTAAGAAATAATAATATATAAAAAAACTTACTGCCATATCGTTAGTTTCTGATTGAATTAAAAAAATCGCTTCTTCTCCAATCACAATAGGTAAAACAAGAACGGATTATATTTGTGTAAAATTAAAATAAATATTATGATAATTAAATTATTGAAATATTTTTGTAAGAATTTGATATTTGACACAATTTTAATTGAATAAAATATATATTATAAAAATTGTATCTAAATATAAATGTGATAATGTTGGGTTTGGGCTCCTTCCTATATGAAGAAAGGTCTAAATATGATTAGCCCATTTGTCTCACTTATTTAAGCGGAGATGATCAATTTAGAGTCGATAGAGATGGAGAGAAAACAAGGGTTCAAAAGAGAGAAAAGAGGAGAAAAACCTATTCCCGTTTTTGTGCAACCAGACTCACTAAATCGACGATCATGGATTTGTTAACCATTGAATCATACACACATATATATAATAAAAAAAATTAAATCACATATATAATAAAGATTTAAGCAAATAATTTAAGTTTCACTCACTCCTTTCAACTTTTCCAATTCTCCGTTCCAAAATATTTGGGCCGCCACATGTGATATCCTTATCTCATATTCTAATAACTTTCCAACGGTTTTGTACTTTTCTTTTTTGAACTTTAAGTCGTCTTTAAGATCCATTTCTCGTGAAGTATCAAATCTTAAACATTCCTAAATATATGAGTGTAAAAAATAAATTCGAATATTCTAAATAAACAATATTAAAAACAATAGTAAGTAGAATTAATGTACCTTCCGTTCGGTTTTAGTCATGTTTAAACTTCCCACGTATGTATATGATTGTTCTTGAACACAACCATTTTTGTTTACCCAATTAATTGTATCCAAAATTACACGTCCATCCTCATTTAATTTTCCATCTAAAAGGAAATTATCAAAGATGACCTGGGCTGAAAACTCTATCACCTCT
Organism: Lathyrus oleraceus; assembly: GCF_024323335.1. Taxonomy (NCBI): domain Eukaryota; kingdom Viridiplantae; phylum Streptophyta; class Magnoliopsida; order Fabales; family Fabaceae; genus Lathyrus; species Lathyrus oleraceus. The sequence continues at coordinate 68,937 of NW_026112658.1, read as the reverse complement.
CTGCCTTTCTCAACATAATGTAAAACCTCAAGCACACCACAGACAGCGAATGCAAAGCAACAATCTGAAGAAAAAACATAATAGTGAATGAAAAGTTAAATATTTAAATTTGTTTTAAACTATATAAACTATAATTAAGAAATAATAATATATAAAAAAACTTACTTCCATATCGTTAGTTTCTGATTGAATTAAAAAAATCGCTTCTTCTCCAATCACAATAGGTAAAACAAGAACGGATTATATTTGTGTAAAATTAAAATAAATATTATGATAATTAAATTATTGAAATATTTTTGTAAGAATTTGATATTTGACACAATTTTAATTGAATAAAATATATATTATAAAAATTGTATCTAAATATAAATGTGATAATGTTGGGTTTGGGCTCCTTCCTATATGAAGAAAGGTCTAAATATGATTAGCCCATTTGTCTCACTTATTTAAGCGGAGATGATCAATTTAGAGTCGATAGAGATGGAGAGAAAACAAGGGTTCAAAAGAGAGAAAAGAGGAGAAAAACCTATTCCCGTTTTTGTGCAACCAGACTCACTAAATCGACGATCATGGATTTGTTAACCATTGAATCATACACACATATATATAATAAAAAAAATTAAATCACATATATAATAAAGATTTAAGCAAATAATTTAAGTTTCACTCACTCCTTTCAACTTTTCCAATTCTCCGTTCCAAAATATTTGGGCCGCCACATGTGATATCCTTATCTCATATTCTAATAACTTTCCAACGGTTTTGTACTTTTCTTTTTTGAACTTTAAGTCGTCTTTAAGATCCATTTCTCGTGAAGTATCAAATCTTAAACATTCCTAAATATATGAGTGTAAAAAATAAATTCGAATATTCTAAATAAACAATATTAAAAACAATAGTAAGTAGAATTAATGTACCTTCCGTTCGGTTTTAGTCATGTTTAAACTTCCCACGTATGTATATGATTGTTCTTGAACACAACCATTTTTGTTTACCCAATTAATTGTATCCAAAATTACACGTCCATCCTCATTTAATTTTCCATCTAAAAGGAAATTATCAAAGATGACCTGGGCTGAAAACTCTATCACCTCTCTGCCTTTCTCAACATAATGTAAAACCTCAAGCACACCACAGACAGCGAATGCAAAGCAACAATCTGAAGAAAAAACATAATAGTGAATGAAAAGTTAAATATTTAAAATTTGTTTTAAACTATATAAACTATAATTAAGAAATAATAATATATAAAAAAACTTACTGCCATATCGTTAGTTTCTGATTGAATTAAAAAAATCGCTTCTTCTCCAATCACAATAGGTAAAACAAGAACGGATTATATTTGTGTAAAATTAAAATAAATATTATGATAATTAAATTATTGAAATATTTTTGTAAGAATTTGATATTTGACACAATTTTAATTGAATAAAATATATATTATAAAAATTGTATCTAAATATAAATGTGATAATGTTGGGTTTGGGCTCCTTCCTATATGAAGAAAGGTCTAAATATGATTAGCCCATTTGTCTCACTTATTTAAGCGGAGATGATCAATTTAGAGTCGATAGAGATGGAGAGAAAACAAGGGTTCAAAAGAGAGAAAAGAGGAGAAAAACCTATTCCCGTTTTTGTGCAACCAGACTCACTAAATCGACGATCATGGATTTGTTAACCATTGAATCATACACACATATATATAATAAAAAAAATTAAATCACATATATAATAAAGATTTAAGCAAATAATTTAAGTTTCACTCACTCCTTTCAACTTTTCCAATTCTCCGTTCCAAAATATTTGGGCCGCCACATGTGCTATCCTTATCTCATATTCTAATAACTTTCCAACGGTTTTGTACTTTTCTTTTTTGAACTTTAAGTCGTCTTTAAGATCCATTTCTCGTGAAGTATCAAATCTTAAACATTCCTAAATATATGAGTGTAAAAAATAAATTCGAATATTCTAAATAAACAATATTAAAAACAATAGTAAGTAGAATTAATGTACCTTCCGTTCGGGTTTAGTCATGTTTAAACTTCCCACGTATGTATATGATTGTTCTTGAACACAACCATTTTTGTTTACCCAATTAATTGTATCCAAAATTACACGTCCATCCTCATTTAATTTTCCATCTAAAAGGAAATTATCAAAGATGACCTGGGCTGAAAACTCTATCACCTCTCTGCCTTTCTCAACATAATGTAAAACCTCAAGCACACCACAGACAGCGAATGCAAAGCAACAATCTGAAGAAAAAACATAATAGTGAATGAAAAGTTAAATATTTAAAATTTGTTTTAAACTATATAAACTATAATTAAGAAATAATAATATATAAAAAAACTTACTTCCATATCGTTAGTTTCTGATTGAATTAAAAAAATCGCTTCTTCTCCAATCACAATAGGTAAAACAAGAACGGATTATATTTGTGTAAAATTAAAATAAATATTATGATAATTAAATTATTGAAATATTTTTGTAAGAATTTGATATTTGACACAATTTTAATTGAATAAAATATATATTATAAAAATTGTATCTAAATATAAATGTGATAATGTTGGGTTTGGGCTCCTTCCTATATGAAGAAAGGTCTAAATATGATTAGCCCATTTGTCTCACTTATTTAAGCGGAGATGATCAATTTAGAGTCGATAGAGATGGAGAGAAAACAAGGGTTCAAAAGAGAGAAAAGAGGAGAAAAACCTATTCCCGTTTTTGTGCAACCAGACTCACTAAATCGACGATCATGGATTTGTTAACCATTGAATCATACACACATATATATAATAAAAAAAATTAAATCACATATATAATAAAGATTTAAGCAAATAATTTAAGTTTCACTCACTCCTTTCAACTTTTCCAATTCTCCGTTCCAAAATATTTGGGCCGCCACATGTGCTATCCTTATCTCATATTCTAATAACTTTCCAACGGTTTTGTACTTTTCTTTTTTGAACTTTAAGTCGTCTTTAAGATCCATTTCTCGTGAAGTATCAAATCTTAAACATTCCTAAATATATGAGTGTAAAAAATAAATTCGAATATTCTAAATAAACAATATTAAAAACAATAGTAAGTAGAATTAATGTACCTTCCGTTCGGTTTTAGTCATGTTTAAACTTCCCACGTATGTATATGATTGTTCTTGAACACAACCATTTTTGTTTACCCAATTAATTGTATCCAAAATTACACGTCCATCCTCATTTATTTTCCATCTAAAAGGAAATTATCAAAGATGACCTGGGCTGAAAACTCTATCACCTCTCTGCCTTTCTCAACATAATGTAAAACCTCAAGCACACCACAGACAGCGAATGCAAAGCAACAATCTGAAGAAAAAACATAATAGTGAATGAAAAGTTAAATATTTAAAATTTGTTTTAAACTATATAAACTATAATTAAGAAATAATAATATATAAAAAAACTTACTGCCATATCGTTAGTTTCTGATTGAATTAAAAAAATCGCTTCTTCTCCAATCACAATAGGTAAAACAAGAACGGATTATATTTGTGTAAAATTAAAATAAATATTATGATAATTAAATTATTGAAATATTTTTGTAAGAATTTGATATTTGACACAATTTTAATTGAATAAAATATATATTATAAAAATTGTATCTAAATATAAATGTGATAATGTTGGGTTTGGGCTCCTTCCTATATGAAGAAAGGTCTAAATATGATTAGCCCATTTGTCTCACTTATTTAAGCGGAGATGATCAATTTAGAGTCGATAGAGATGGAGAGAAAACAAGGGTTCAAAAGAGAGAAAAGAGGAGAAAAACCTATTCCCGTTTTTGTGCAACCAGACTCACTAAATCGACGATCATGGATTTGTTAACCATTGAATCATACACACATATATATAATAAAAAAAATTAAATCACATATATAATAAAGATTTAGGCAAATAATTTAAGTTTCACTCACTCCTTTCAACTTTTCCAATTCTCCGTTCCAAAATATTTGGGCCGCCACATGTGCTATCCTTATCTCATATTCTAATAACTTTCCAACGGTTTTGTACTTTTCTTTTTTGAACTTTAAGTCGTCTTTAAGATCCATTTCTCGTGAAGTATCAAATCTTAAACATTCCTAAATATATGAGTGTAAAAAATAAATTCGAATATTCTAAATAAACAATATTAAAAACAATAGTAAGTAGAATTAATGTACCTTCCGTTCGGGTTTAGTCATGTTTAAACTTCCCACGTATGTATATGATTGTTCTTGAACACAACCATTTTTGTTTACCCAATTAATTGTATCCAAAATTACACGTCCATCCTCATTTAATTTTCCATCTAAAAGGAAATTATCAAAGATGACCTGGGCTGAAAACTCTATCACCTCTCTGCCTTTCTCAACATAATGTAAAACCTCAAGCACACCACAGACAGCGAATGCAAAGCAACAATCTGAAGAAAAAACATAATAGTGAATGAAAAGTTAAATATTTAAAATTTGTTTTAAACTATATAAACTATAATTAAGAAATAATAATATATAAAAAAACTTACTGCCATATCGTTAGTTTCTGATTGAATTAAAAAAATCGCTTCTTCTCCAATCACAATAGGTAAAACAAGAACGGATTATATTTGTGTAAAATTAAAATAAATATTATGATAATTAAATTATTGAAATATTTTTGTAAGAATTTGATATTTGACACAATTTTAATTGAATAAAATATATATTATAAAAATTGTATCTAAATATAAATGTGATAATGTTGGGTTTGGGCTCCTTCCTATATGAAGAAAGGTCTAAATATGATTAGCCCATTTGTCTCACTTATTTAAGCGGAGATGATCAATTTAGAGTCGATAGAGATGGAGAGAAAACAAGGGTTCAAAAGAGAGAAAAGAGGAGAAAAACCTATTCCCGTTTTTGTGCAACCAGACTCACTAAATCGACGATCATGGATTTGTTAACCATTGAATCATACACACATATATATAAAAAAAAAATTAAATCACATATATAATAAAGATTTAGGCAAATAATTTAAGTTTCACTCACTCCTTTCAACTTTTCCAATTCTCCGTTCCAAAATATTTGGGCCGCCACATGTGCTATCCTTATCTCATATTCTAATAACTTTCCAACGGTTTTGTACTTTTCTTTTTTGAACTTTAAGTCGTCTTTAAGATCCATTTCTCGTGAAGTATCAAATCTTAAACATTCCTAAATATATGAGTGTAAAAAATAAATTTGAATATTCTAAATAAACAATATTAAAAACAATAGTAAGTAGAATTAATGTACCTTCCGTTCGGGTTTAGTCATGTTTAAACTTCCCACGTATGTATATGATTGTTCTTGAACACAACCATTTTTGTTTACCCAATTAATTGTATCCAAAATTACACGTCCATCCTCATTTAATTTTCCATCTAAAAGGAAATTATCAAAGATGACCTGGGCTGAAAACTCTATCACCTCTCTGCCTTTCTCAACATAATGTAAAACCTCAAGCACACCACAGACAGCGAATGCAAAGCAACAATCTGAAGAAAAAACATAATAGTGAATGAAAAGTTAAATATTTAAAATTTGTTTTAAACTATATAAACTATAATTAAGAAATAATAATATATAAAAAAACTTACTGCCATATCGTTAGTTTCTGATTGAATTAAAAAAATCGCTTCATCTCCAATCACAATAGGTAAAAGAAGAACGGATTATATTTGTGTAAAATTAAAATAAATATTATGATAATTAAATTATTGAAATATTTTTGTAAGAATTTGATATTTGACACAATTTTAATTGAATAAAATATATATTATAAAAATTGTATCTAAATATAAATGTGATAATGTTGGGTTTGGGCTCCTTCCTATATGAAGAAAGGTCTAAATATGATTAGCCCATTTGTCTCACTTATTTAAGCGGAGATGATCAATTTAGAGTCGATAGAGATGGAGAGAAAACAAGGGTTCAAAAGAGAGAAAATAGGAGAAAAACCTATTCCCGTTTTTGTGCAACCAGACTCACTAAATCGACGATCATGGATTTGTTAACCATTGAATCATACACACATATATATAATAAAAAAAATTAAATCACATATATAATAAAGATTTAAGCAAATAATTTAAGTTTCACTCACTCCTTTCAACTTTTCCAATTCTCCGTTCCAAAATATTTGGGCCGCCACATGTGCTATCCTTATCTCATATTCTAATAACTTTCCAACGGTTTTGTACTTTTCTTTTTTGAACTTTAAGCCGTCTTTAAGATCCATTTCTCGTGAAGTATCAAATCTTAAACATTCCTAAATATATGAGTGTAAAAAATAAATTCGAATATTTTAAATAAACAATAGTAAGTAGAATTAATGTACCTTCCGTTCGGTTTTAGTCATGTTTAAACTTCCCACGTATGTATATGATTGTTCTTGAACACAACCATTTTAGTCATGTTAATGCATTCAAACTGTGTTGAAAAGCTAAGTTTGGGGTAAAAACCCCAAAAGCTACCAAAAGCCCAAGAAAGTGCGAGAATAAAAAAGAAAAAATTGATGAATCGAGAGAAAGAAAGAAAAAAAAAGAGAAAAATTTATAACTCGAAGATTCAGAAAGAAGCACGAAAAAGGGCATTCGGTGAAGAAAAGAAAATAGAGCAAATAAGAGAAACAAACACAGTATGTAACATCGACTCTGAACCAAAAACCCACTTGTTTTCCGTTTTTGTTTGAATAATCCATACCCTAACCCAAGTCAAGTTACAACCCGAAAGACCTCAAAAGTGTGTGTGTTGTATGTAGGTGATAGGAAAAGAGAGACTATTCAAACTTGTAAGTGATACTGCATACTCTAAATTATGAGTGAAAACAGTTGACCTCGAGAGAATTGGTGAGAATATGATATAAGCTGACAGGTGAAACTGTGCTTTGAAGTAGAAGTGCGAAGGAAGCCTTACAAAGAAAAGCAGGACTTGTGGAAGGAAAAGGGAAGCCGTTAGCGAATGATCTCAGCAGTGGTGGGAAACATAAAGAATTCTAGGGAGTGACAATGTTGTCTGAAACATTACTTGGGACAAGCAATGAGCTAAGTTTGGGGTTGTGATCAGTCACTATTTGCATTGAGTTTACATTACTGATCCGACACGAAATAGAGGCTTTTGACACACTGTACAAGCATTTGTGATACGTTTCGAGTTAGTTTTACTTCCGTCATTTTATTTAAGAATTTTTAATCATTGTTATGTTTTACTTATATTTTAGTGATTTTATGCGTGGGATAGCTGTGTTTTTGTCCGACAGGTCCAGGTAGAAGAACCAGGGAACTCAAAACGAGACAATGCGAGATTCCGGCAAGCAGAGGAGCAGAAAACCCCGGTACAAGAGGCCTGACACGGGCCGTGTCAGGCAAAGGAGGGCGTGTTGAAGAATACAGTGGCCTGACACGGCCACCCGTGTCAGCTGACACGGGCCGTGTCAGGCACCACACTCAACCGTCTCACGCATGCCAGGGGCGTGTCAACCAGGACAGTAGGCTGACACGGCCACCCGTGTCAGCTGACACGGGCCGTGTCAGCCCAAGCCCAAAAATTTAGTTTTTCTCGGGCTTTTGTTCGTCAGGTTTTTTAGAGATATTTTTAGACCTGTCCAACAGCTGCTTGGAATTTTCACTATAAAAGAGGGTCTTCTGCCAAAGGAAAAATCATCTTGGAAGACGGCAAAATATAGTATTATGAAGCAATCAAGTATTACAGAGATCAAGGCATTCGGAGAGCTGAAGGTTTTCATGAGCGGGAGCGATTGAAGATCAAAGTCATCCAATTACTTATAATGTGTAATTTTTATCTTGAATTTGTTTTAAACAATATGAGTAGCTAAACCCTCCAATGTTAAGGGGTGTCCCTGATTTAGAATTATAACGAATTTGAGTTTATATTTTCATTTATAATATTGTTTTTACGGTAACCTTTTGATGTGTTTATTTCTTTCTCTTTCGGACCAATCGAGATTGATTTGTGGTTACCAATTAGGCTGGACCGCCATTGATAAGGTTTTCATAAGGTTACTCTACAGTTGATATCACATAGGACTAGTGATACCCTGTATGAACCAGAGTATTCTTGATATTATACAGCTTAACTTCACCCTAATTGGCTATGGACATAGGAATTAGGGTAGATTGATTAAAGGTTTTCTCACCAAGGACTTAGGAGAAAATACCCTTAAGAACTGGTAGTAATTGATATTTGTTGATGCAATAGTGACTCAGAGTTGTTACAAGGATAAATCATACACCTTACCTGACATTGTTCCTTTTTCTCTATAAACCCTTATTTTCATCCTTCTTTACCTTTACTTTTATTATTATATTTTTACACCTAAAAACCAAATTAATACTTTTTGTTTAATTGAATGATAATTTAAACTCAATATTAATTTGCAGTCTTTGAGATCGACATTCGGGGAATTTCCCCATTATTACTATAAAAGGCAAAATAGTACACATGTTATTTTCACGATCAACTTGGCATACAATTGACGATTTAGATAGCTAAATAAAATAAAAATTATCTTAGTATATACTGCGCAACAACGAAATCATAATATTGACTAAATTAGTCCTTGACAACGGTGTCAAAAACTTGATCGCGACTAACGTGTCTGTCCGATAATAACTGCAAGTATACAATTTATCGCGTAGTTTTAAAAGATTGTTGAACCCACAGAGACTAATAATCAAACTAATATTATCTATCGTTGCAATGCAAAGCTAAGGCTAAAGGTTAAAAGGATATGAATGGAAATATAAACGCTAATTGCTAGAGGTTTGAAAATGATGATAAAACAAGCCTGGAATATGGATTCCGTGTTCCTAAGGGATTAGGTAGAATTCGGGTACTAATTACGATTTTATTACGTTCTGTAGAAAATATTGATTTAAAGGCCCCGTCTCACACTCTCGCGCTATTGACGAAAAACACACCTTCTAACCACAAGAGTTTGCTCTCGCTTGCCCGTTTCAATTAGAAAGCATATTTTGAAAACCAATGAGATCCTAAATAATGCCTAAAGTACTCTTGCTATTTTTAGGATTGATGCCTAGTTTCCACTATTTGGTTCATTCCTCACACTTTCGCGCTATCGGCTAGAACCTTAGTTTGTTCTCCACTCTCGTATCAAAATAATGAAATATACAATTGGAAACTAAAACCAAAACAAAATTTAATCACAATTTCACGCCTATTGTTTCTACCGAGTCCCGTCGGTAACGATCCTCATACGCTGGACTCAGAGATATTTAGCAAGACATTATTTTAATTAAAAACAACATGATCAAAACAACTAAACATAAAAACAACATGGCATGTAATCTCGTAAACGCAATAACAAGTATAAATAATAAAACGGTAAAAACCTGAAATTAAAGAAACGAAGACTTTGAATTGAAACGAAAATGTTGGCAGACTTGTTCTTGATCCAAGAGTACAATGCAAATAAAAAGAAAACAAGTGTGACAATCCCTTGATGTGAGTTATTGTCAGTTTTACAGGTAAATTTATGCTTAATAGTAAAATGTGATTCGACAGAGCTTCTGCACAACTTGGATGCCTTTGAAACACCTAGACTATTCCTATTTATAGGGGTTTACACCCTTGTAACTTCCCTTGACCGTGCAAACATAGTGGAGGGAAAAGAGTGAAAGCTGCTAAAAACTGCCCACTATCGCAGAACTAATGTATGCATGAGAATGGCAAACACAATTTTCTTGATCATTAAATAACATGGCAGGCTGGGATAATGGCGAACACCATATCAGCAGAATGGGCAGAAACTTGCTCTTTTGATGCTTTTTTGCCCCTTTTCTGGGTTGCTTTAGAATCCGCACTGAAACTAGCTGGCAATTGTAAAGCAAATAAAAATGAACTAAAAGGTGATAAAAAATAATGAAATAAAGAGGAATAACATGCGCAATAAGCCTAAAAAACACGATATGACTTCTCGTTATCATTTAGCATACTTTCCTCATAATGGAAATACACGTCGTCTAAGGGAGCAATATGAATATTTATGGGAATCTTTTTGCCACCAACTATTTTCTTATTTTTCTTGAGTGCAGGTACCACAATGTCATGCAAAATGTCCTTCACATCATCTTCCACTTCAATTTTAAAATCATTAACAAACACTTTTATGAATCCCATCGTAGACTTTGTGTGCTTGTTAAACATTGTATACACCCTGCTATTAACGGAACACTCCATAAATATGCTTTCATCATTACTTACCACGTCTTCACATAATGTCTCAACATCATTCTTCACATATTCTATTATATGATCCTTCTTTCTTTTGGATGCATATTTTATTTTCTTATTATTTTTCTTAACAACACCAGCATGGGCTACAATAGTATTAACCTTAATATCTTCATGGACATGATCATCATCACTCACATAACTATTCTCAGGGGTCACATCATTATTCTCCTTATGAATTTGAGACTTTGTCTCCCACATGTCGAATAGGATGTTTGACACATCTTTATCAACATCTTGATTTTACTGGGTCTCATCAACAACAATCATATGAATGAGAGGATGGTTTCTTACAGGCTCATACATGAGTGGGACATCAAAAACGTTTTTACCAGCATCCAAATTAGACTTTCCAAAATGTGGAATATTATAGGGAACAATGTCTGAGACATGTTTCCTGATATACAACTTATCACTGAAATTCAACAGACTAAGATGACCACCAGTTTTAGCTTTACCAAACATAATATCATGTTTTTGAATAGTGAAAAATACAAAAATACGAGAAAGAACCCCAATAGGAAGATTTATGTCATAATCACTAATATTTTTTAACTTCTTCTTCTGGACCACCATTGATTGTTCAATGTTGGGAGGACCTCCGACCTAACCATCGACCCTCCCTTCAATGATAACTCCTTGCTCGAGTCTCATAAAGTCCATTACAGGTCATTCATAAACACCAAAAAGATGTTGAATTTTCTTGTATGGCATCTTGGTTTGCTTCCCAACTTGACAGATGTCATAACTTTTACTTTCTTCAATATTGAGATCAAAAATACATAATAAGTTTGTTATAATCCCACGCTTTTTGTGCCATATCTTATTTTCTGTATCTAAAATGACATCCATGGTGCCAGGAACATGTTCTTCAATATTTTGCACCATAGTGCAGACAATAGTCATTTTCCTCTTAACATATTTCTGTCGTGTAGTACAATCACCAAGTCTACCATAGTTTCTTTCTCCTATAAAGTGTGTAACAACCCGTATAATATATATCTAGAATAATATCATACAAGTGTTACATTTTGGTACTGTCACAACATAAGTGCCTAATGGCATCAAAATATATACACATGTCCAAACTAAAACATCAATGGAACATGTTATACAATAATGCCTAAAAATAAAAAATCTAAGAACTATGTGCAATATCTTCATTACACACAACTCCACAGCGGAAGATCATAATAAATATCATTCCTTGAAACGTCCATAACAGCTTCTCTTAGATTCAACCTGTAAGGATTACCTGAAAAATAACAACAATAATGGATGAGATAATAATCTCAGTGAGTTCTCCTATCCTATGGGTCCACTCGGCTCTATAGGGTTTCTAATCAATATTCAACTCATATCCAACTCAAGTCAACAAGGGAACAAAGACTTGAGCGATGGGGAGACTATCTCGCAATTGTATGGCAACATGCATCTGAGTTCTCATAACTCAACCACGATCATTATTCAGATCACGACGCATTAATTCCCGAACGGACTTACGTCTAAGCCAAGCCCGGTTCATGCATGCTCGTATGATTCAACTTTCGTGGTGGATATCCAGTTCCCCTATGGGACTCAAACCCACTTTTAAGAACCATCACTCGTATGAGACTTTACCCACTTTGAGTCTCTTTCATCGTATGGGCCTTATCCCACTTTGGTGTCCACCTTTCCCCCATGTCCACCATGGTTGGGGCTCAAACCCAATTGAGGCTCGAATCATTGGTCCCACATCCCAATGCTTACTCACACTACGCCAAATAAGGGAAAAGAGGGCGCTTATTTTGGCCTATAACAGCGCTTTTAAGCGCCCTCTAAAGTGGCGCTGGCATAGGTAAAGACAACGCTTTATTTTCCTGGAGAAAGCGCTCTCTAAAGTGGCCCTTTAAGGGCCACATTATAGTGCGCTTTCAGAAAAAAGCGCCCTCTAAGGTGGTCCATAAAGGGCGCTTTCTGGACAAAGCGCCCTCTAAAGTTGTCAATGTAAAGTGTTTAGAGGGCGCTTCCTACAGAAAGCGCCCTCTAAAGTGTTAGTTATTTTTAAAAAATTTGTTTGAAAAATATTGGGTATTTAATTGGGAACCTGTTCGCATGCTGCAAAAGTGTAAAATTCATATTGATTTCATCCTTTAATCCAATGTTATATACCATTAATCCATTGATATATACAACATGAATCCATTTATATAAAACATTAATCCTCCATATATACAACATTAATATATTGATATTCATGCATGTACAACAACATTCCATACATATATGTACAACAACTACAACCTATATGATTCTTTGATCAATAATGAATTGACACAATTCATCCTTCATTTCATCCAAATGAGCTCTTGAGTAAGATTTGTATTCGTCAAAGTACTACAATTAAGAGAATAAAACATATTCATGATTTAGTAACAAATTAGATGAAATATCAGATAATATTAAAATAAACCCTAAGTTATTATTCCATACCATTTTTGGGATGTCTATATGATTCAACGCAATGATATCTCTCATAAATCTCAATACAAAAAATCCGCAATCGATCGAATTGTTTTGCTGAGGATACTACACAGAAAAACAAACAATATATATATATATATATATATATATATATATATATATATATATATATATATATATATATATATATATATATATATATATATATATATATATATATATATATATATATATATAGTTAAGCAAAAAACAAACACTATTATAAGCAAAAATAAGAAACTTAATATATACCTGAACGCTGACCCAGGTAATGTCTTTCCTATTACGATAATTCTTTTTCGATCTAAATTTTAGTACTGCCCTAACAAAATAAAAATGTATATTGAGATCAATCTGACAGACATAATTAAATATACAAATACACACGAATATTTAGGGGAATTTCACTTACGCGTCAACCGTCTTCTTCATACTCGGATATTTACTCCAATCACCCGATAACGAATCGAGATAATACACCATTAGTCTCGAAAGATCCATAGCAACCAACACCCAGTGACCACTGTAAAATAAAACAAAAATTTAGATGCATGAAAATTTTCTACGTAAAAGATATACATAGATTAGAATAAATTATTAGAAAGAAAATCTAACCCGTTGCCAGAATTAAACGGTAAAAAATACAAACTGGGTGTAGTATTATCGTCGGCCATCATGAATCTATCGACTAGTTCATTCTTTACGGATGTTGGATTTTTCGTTATAAGCGTTGTGTTGATACGGGAAGCAGCAATAAAATTGAATCGGTTACACAATTCAGTTCCCCGCATCAATGTGTCATACATATACCTTAAATAGAAACATAATAAACATTAGACTACTCATTGAAATGTGTAAATAAATTGTTCAACTAAGTAAATAATAGATTGATCGGAGTACCATATGTATGTATGAATGACAACGATGCCCAATTCTTCGTGTTCAAAAAGTTGTTGCATGTCCTCCTTTGCAATTATTTCGGAATGAGCAATTCCGAAAACACCTTCATCAATATCTACACTACGGATGGCGCCGTGCATAATATCTGACTCTTCCACCATTTTCTCAAGACGCATCATAATTTGAGATTTTGTCCCGGACGTCGTTGGAATTTCCTTACTAGCTTTGTCCAACATTTGACCGGGAACCTAAAAATATAAATTAAATCATGACTTTTTGTGATACAACAGAATCGTTGTGTATATAATTCAATGGGTATATATATTTGTACCTCTTTTTGAGATTTAGGATTTGTTTTTGTCCCGGACTTCGTTGGAATATCCTTACCAGCTTTTTTCAACTTTCGACCGGGAACCTAAAAATTCATATAAATTAAATCATGACTTTTTGTGATGCAACAGAATCGTTGCGTATATAATTCAATGGGTATATATATTTGTACCTCTTTTTGAGATGCAACCGACTCGATGCGTCTTGAAATCCCTTTACCAGCTTTATGTGTGGGTCTTGTAGGAGTCTAACATTACCATGTAATAAGGATTGATTAAATATCATAATTGTAGCTGAATTGAAATGTGAATACTAAATATTCATAATCATTTAGAACATAAATACCTCGGCATCTGGGAAAATTAGATCTGACGGCCATCCAACAAAGGATCCGACTGCATCTCGCATCAACGTTGTCTCTGAAACAACGTCAGGTAATGGTAGAAGCGCGTCCGTATCTAATACAAGGTCAACCGAAACTTTCATATATCCCACCGGGAGGGGATTATGGTGAAGTAATTCACCCGAAGTGTTGTGCACTTTTCCCTTGCCAACTATGCGATAAGTTGGTGACGATAGATACAGCTGACAAGGTGTAATGCCCTAAACCAATAATAAATGTTATTGATAACGTGTATATGTGTCAAGTAAAAAAGTGCTATTTTAATTTCATAATAACATATATAATTACCTCGGGAAATTTCGGTTGACAATTGATACTAGCTCGGTCACTAGTCTCTTTTGCCTCGGAACCGCACCTTTCCTCTCTATACCTTGCATTCTCCTTTTGCAGTTCGAGTACTTGTGCCCTTAACTCCGCCAAGGTCTCCATCACCTCTTTGTTGGTAGGATTTTTTGTTTTTGGTTTTTTATAAAATGACGACGGAGTCACACCAAAACCCTTACCCCTCACACGACCGGAATACTCAGGAACATTTAGTACTCGACTAAGTACGCTCCTGCAATCCTGGACCTCGGTTGAAGGTAAGGTTTGGGATAAAGTCTCCTGAAATATTATTAGAGGAGATTAAAAATGAATTATATGTCTAACAAAATTTTCGATATAATTAAAGAAATAATGTTATATATACTTACACATTCGTCATAAACATTTTGAACTGCTTCAACGACAGCCCCATCCTTCCCAACCCGAGCAGCCTTCCACAATACGTGCTCCGGAAGAGATGTTGCGTCACTTTTCTCCTCGGCTAGCTACACATTGAATCAGATTATAAGATCATCAATTATAACATATTGTGACAATGTATAAGCTCATAGCATTTGAATATACTCACAATTCTTTGTTGTAACCGTGCATATCCCGTACGCCCTTTTTTGTACGGATACGCGGGTTTTGATGCCCTTTTCCGATTTTTGTCGCTTACTTCCTGGATAAAAAAGTTTAAGGCATATCAGAACCAAGTAACTTAACAATTGTATAATACCATAATTAATAGACATTACATGGAATTTTTCGTTTCTTCGTTTGGCGACAAAGTTATCCCATTCTTCAGCTGAAATAATCTCCGCATACTTCATTGGCCGTTCTGCTTCAACAAATTTTCCTTCCTCATCCTTGAGAAATTTGTTGGACAAAAAGGATCGAAATCCTCGGAGTCTTTTTTCGGCCAATTGAATACAATATTTTTGCCGGCTTTCATCGATGTGAAAGGATCTCTAAAAAACATACACATGGAGTGTGTTATTATAAGTAATATTATAACAAAATATGGTCAACAAATAGTCAACAAAAAAAACATATAACAATATATGGTAAGTACATGTATCTCGGACCATATTTTTTCTTTGCCAACCTTCAATTCCGGACTTCTCCAATTATCACATGTAATCGGAATATGTTGTCGAACAAGGAAACCAATGTAACTTGCCAACATTGAACCGTTAGGCTCAATTAGTTGGTCTTCAGCACTCCAATGTACTTCGAATTTTTCACCCTTGTCTCTTGCACGAATGATTGACTTCATAACAGTCAATCCTCGTTTGATTTCATTTTCAACATTGTTACGTGATCCACTCGCGTCATGGGTATCGTCTTGGTTACTAGCCATTTTATCTGTAATATAGAAATGATTCAATAAGACCCACACACACCTACTGCATACAAAAGACCAATGCAAACTTATGGTGTTTGGAACATGAACAAACTTGCATCCATAATCATCAAACTTCCAAGCACAAGCTCAAACACACTCCAAATGACATCAGTTTTCAATCAGAAATAAAAAACCTTACATAACCATACAACATACAACATTCAGTGATCAAAACCATACACAAAAAAATAACAAAAAATGATTTTCAACAAGGTGCTCATGAACACCATATAGTGCTCGTTTGCCCTAAACAACATTAATCAACATAATGCACAAAATGTAAAACTCAGTTTAGAAAATGCCCTAATCAAACACCTGAAAATACAAAATATTGAGAGAAATACCTTCAAGGTGACGGTAACGATGGAGAAGAAAGTGAACAGCGACGGTGGACGCAGATAACTCAGTGAACGTGAACGCAGCAGCAGAAAAAGGCGACGGCGACGACGGTGAGGGAGGGAGAACGAACGGAGGACGAGAGTAATCGCAGTAGAGAGTAATCGCAGTAGAGAGAAAACCCAGTTACGTAAACGAAATAGCATATAGAGAGGGAAAATAAAGAGACATGCAGTATATGTTATAATTTTAATGTTTACTAAAGGGGACCTTAGAGGGCGCTTGTGTAAAAAAAGCGCCCTCTAAAGGGGGCCTAAGAGGGGGCTTCTAAAAGCGCTCTCTAAGGCTTTCCAAAAGCGCCTTATAAACTGGAAATGTACATGGACTTAGAGAGCGCTTTTTTAAAAGCGCCCTCTAAGGGTACCCTTAGAGGGCGCTTTCATAAAAGCGCCCTCTATTGGTGTCCCTCCATTTCCTCATTATTTTTTCGCTTCACTTTAGAGGGCGCTTTGTTACAAAAGCGCCCTCTAAAGTGCGCTGTCTATTCCAGTTGTTCGCTCCTTATTTTTTCTCTTCACTTTAGAGTGCGCTTTTGTAATAAAGCGCCCTCTAAGGGGCGCTGTCTATTCCAGTTTTTGGCGTAGTGTCATCTAAGCATACCAATAGAGATATGTACCACCACAGAAAAACACACATTCTAAATACATGATCGATTCCATAATCATTGGTTCCACGAACCATAACAATTCATCAATCATAGGTGACTTCATTCACCATACTACACAAATAATAACATGGCATGTTCCATACAATGCGTCTCATTCTCAATCATGGCAACAATTCGTCCACGACCTCCACATAAGCGTTGTACGAATGAATACCGTATTCTCATACATATATCTCACATGTTCCATAACCTAGATCATATTTCTAAGTTATTAATCACGTTATTCTCCTAGATTTCCTCACTTATCTTTGTAAGGTTTTTAATCATGTTACTTCACCTTCCACATAACAACAATATTTAATTTTCATCATGATATAATTCATGGCATTTATAAATCACATAATAATTTATAACATGAAACAATAATAATAGCCCTTTACGTTATCTTTCTAACGCATCTGTCCGTATCCAAAACGGAGATATACCACTCAATTAATTCATTAATCTATCTTAATCAAGATTTAGATTAATATTTATTCATTGCATAAGTATTCAACAACAACATCTTTGGCCTAGTGGTAAGGCTTGTACAATCCCAATGAGGTCCTACCCCATTGGTGACAAATTTTAATTCATCAAATGCCCAGAAATTGAATTCTGCTTTGGGTTAACCGGGAACTTTTAAAAGACGTAACTACTTTTCCTCTGTTACTTCATTTCCAACCAAACCCACACTCATACCAAAACATACACCATCGTGAATCCATGTCAAAACACATAATAATCATACAACATAACATATCATCGTGAACATCATGAGGCAACATCAACATGTTATTATCAACAACCACAACCATGAGGTACCAATACCATGATACACCCACAACCATGAGGTACCAATACCATGATACACTAAGACAGCATGTGAAGGTTAGGGATCAAGACATGGCTTCCTTCCTCTTTCTCTTTTCCTTTTTATTTCTCTTTCTCTTCTTTTCCCTCTCTCTCTCTCTTCTTTCCTTGTTCTTTCTGATATCTCTCACCCTCTCTTACCTACTTCTTCTTATCTATTTCCTTCTCTTTCTTCTTATCCACTTCTTCTTCTTTCTACACCACATGAAAATAACATATATACATATATATATATATATATATATATATATATATATATATATATATATATATATATATATATATATATATATATACATATATATATATATTATAATATTAGGTAGTAATAAACAAACACTTATATTAAATACGTAAGGGTTTGACAGATATTTTTATTTTTAAAATCGATAAATACACACACATATATATATATATATATATATATATATATATATATATATATATATATATATATATATATATATATATATATATATAAATAAAAATTAAATCACGTATATAATAAAGATTTAAGCAAATAATTTAAGTTTCACTCACTCCTTTCAACTTTTCCAATTCTCCGTTCCAAAATATTTGGGCCGCCACATGTGCTATCCTTATCTCATATTCTAATAACTTTCCAACAGTTTTGTACTTTTCTTTTTTGAACTTTAAGTCGTCTTTAAGATCCATTTCTCGTGAAGTATCAAATCTTAAACATTCCTAAATATATGAGTGTAAAAAATAAATTCGAATATTCTAAATAAACAATATTAAAAACAATAGTAAGTAGAATTAATGTACCTTCCGTTCGGTTTTAGTCATGTTTAAACTTCCCACGTATGTATATGATTGTTCTTGAACACAACCATTTTTGTTTACCCAATTAATTGTATCCAAAATTACACGTCCATCCTCATTTAATTTTCCATCTAAAAGGAAATTATCAAAGATGACCTGGGCTGAAAACTCTATCACCTCTCTGCCTTTCTCAACATAATGTAAAACCTCAAGCACACCACAGAC
Organism: Lathyrus oleraceus; assembly: GCF_024323335.1. Classification (NCBI taxonomy): domain Eukaryota; kingdom Viridiplantae; phylum Streptophyta; class Magnoliopsida; order Fabales; family Fabaceae; genus Lathyrus; species Lathyrus oleraceus. The sequence goes on along the minus strand of NW_026112658.1, from coordinate 49,850 downwards.
AGCGAATGCAAAGCAACAATCTGAAGAAAAAACATAATAGTGAATGAAAAGTTAAATATTTAAAATTTGTTTTAAACTATATAAACTATAATTAAGAAATAATAATATATAAAAAAACTTACTGCCATATCGTTAGTTTCTGATTGAATTAAAAAAATCGCTTCTTCTCCAATCACAATAGGTAAAACAAGAACGGATTATATTTGTGTAAAATTAAAATAAATATTATGATAATTAAATTATTGAAATATTTTTGTAAGAATTTGATATTTGACACAATTTTAATTGAATAAAATATATATTATAAAAATTGTATCTAAATATAAATGTGATAATGTTGGGTTTGGGCTCCTTCCTATATGAAGAAAGGTCTAAATATGATTAGCCCATTTGTCTCACTTATTTAAGCGGAGATGATCAATTTAGAGTCGATAGAGATGGAGAGAAAACAAGGGTTCAAAAGAGAGAAAAGAGGAGAAAAACCTATTCCCGTTTTTGTGCAACCAGACTCACTAAATCGACGATCATGGATTTGTTAACCATTGAATCATACACACATATATATATATAAAAAAAATTAAATCACATATATAATAAAGATTTAAGCAAATAATTTAAGTTTCACTCACTCCTTTCAACTTTTCCAATTCTCCGTTCCAAAATATTTGGGCCGCCACATGTGCTATCCTTATCTCATATTCTAATAACTTTCCAACGGTTTTGTACTTTTCTTTTTTGAACTTTAAGTCGTCTTTAAGATCCATTTCTCGTGAAGTATCAAATCTTAAACATTCCTAAATATATGAGTGTAAAAAATAAATTCGAATATTCTAAATAAACAATATTAAAAACAATAGTAAGTAGAATTAATGTACCTTCCGTTCGGTTTTAGTCATGTTTAAACTTCCCACGTATGTATATGATTGTTCTTGAACACAACCATTTTTGTTTACCCAATTAATTGTATCCAAAATTACACGTCCATCCTCATTTAATTTTCCATCTAAAAGGAAATTATCAAAGATGACCTGGGCTGAAAACTCTATCACCTCTCTGCCTTTCTCAACATAATGTAAAACCTCAAGCACACCACAGACAGCGAATGCAAAGCAACAATCTGAAGAAAAAACATAATAGTGAATGAAAAGTTAAATATTTAAAATTTGTTTTAAACTATATAAACTATAATTAAGAAATAATAATATATAAAAAAACTTACTGCCATATCGTTAGTTTCTGATTGAATTAAAAAAATCGCTTCTTCTCCAATCACAATAGGTAAAACAAGAACGGATTATATTTGTGTAAAATTAAAATAAATATTATGATAATTAAATTATTGAAATATTTTTGTAAGAATTTGATATTTGACACAATTTTAATTGAATAAAATATATATTATAAAAATTGTATCTAAATATAAATGTGATAATGTTGGGTTTGGGCTCCTTCCTATATGAAGAAAGGTCTAAATATGATTAGCCCATTTGTCTCACTTATTTAAGCGGAGATGATCAATTTAGAGTCGATAGAGATGGAGAGAAAACAAGGGTTCAAAAGAGAGAAAAGAGGAGAAAAACCTATTCCCGTTTTTGTGCAACCAGACTCACTAAATCGACGATCATGGATTTGTTAACCATTGAATCATACACACATATATATAATAAAAAAAATTAAATCACATATATAATAAAGATTTAAGCAAATAATTTAAGTTTCACTCACTCCTTTCAACTTTTCCAATTCTCCGTTCCAAAATATTTGGGCCGCCACATGTGCTATCCTTATCTCATATTCTAATAACTTTCCAACGGTTTTGTACTTTTCTTTTTTGAACTTTAAGTCGTCTTTAAGATCCATTTCTCGTGAAGTATCAAATCTTAAACATTCCTAAATATATGAGTGTAAAAAATAAATTCGAATATTCTAAATAAACAATATTAAAAACAATAGTAAGTAGAATTAATGTACCTTCCGTTCGGTTTTAGTCATGTTTAAACTTCCCACGTATGTATATGATTGTTCTTGAACACAACCATTTTTGTTTACCCAATTAATTGTATCCAAAATTACACGTCCATCCTCATTTAATTTTCCATCTAAAAGGAAATTATCAAAGATGACCTGGGCTGAAAACTCTATCACCTCTCTGCCTTTCTCAACATAATGTAAAACCTCAAGCACACCACAGACAGCGAATGCAAAGCAACAATCTGAAGAAAAAACATAATAGTGAATGAAAAGTTAAATATTTAAAATTTGTTTTAAACTATATAAACTATAATTAAGAAATAATAATATATAAAAAAACTTACTGCCATATCGTTAGTTTCTGATTGAATTAAAAAAATCGCTTCTTCTCCAATCACAATAGGTAAAACAAGAACGGATTATATTTGTGTAAAATTAAAATAAATATTATGATAATTAAATTATTGAAATATTTTTGTAAGAATTTGATATTTGACACAATTTTAATTGAATAAAATATATATTATAAAAATTGTATCTAAATATAAATGTGATAATGTTGGGTTTGGGCTCCTTCCTATATGAAGAAAGGTCTAAATATGATTAGCCCATTTGTCTCACTTATTTAAGCGGAGATGATCAATTTAGAGTCGATAGAGATGGAGAGAAAACAAGGGTTCAAAAGAGAGAAAAGAGGAGAAAAACCTATTCCCGTTTTTGTGCAACCAGACTCACTAAATCGACGATCATGGATTTGTTAACCATTGAATCATACACACATATATATAATAAAAAAATTAAATCACATATATAATAAAGATTTAAGCAAATAATTTAAGTTTCACTCACTCCTTTCAACTTTTCCAATTCTCCGTTCCAAAATATTTGGGCCGCCACATGTGCTATCCTTATCTCATATTCTAATAACTTTCCAACGGTTTTGTACTTTTCTTTTTTGAACTTTAAGTCGTCTTTAAGATCCATTTCTCGTGAAGTATCAAATCTTAAACATTCCTAAATATATGAGTGTAAAAAATAAATTCGAATATTCTAAATAAACAATATTAAAAACAATAGTAAGTAGAATTAATGTACCTTCCGTTCGGTTTTAGTCATGTTTAAACTTCCCACGTATGTATATGATTGTTCTTGAACACAACCATTTTTGTTTACCCAATTAATTGTATCCAAAATTACACGTCCATCCTCATTTAATTTTCCATCTAAAAGGAAATTATCAAAGATGACCTGGGCTGAAAACTCTATCACCTCTCTGCCTTTCTCAACATAATGTAAAACCTCAAGCACACCACAGACAGCGAATGCAAAGCAACAATCTGAAGAAAAAACATAATAGTGAATGAAAAGTTAAATATTTAAAATTTGTTTTAAACTATATAAACTATAATTAAGAAATAATAATATATAAAAAACTTACTGCCATATCGTTAGTTTCTGATTGAATTAAAAAAATCGCTTCTTCTCCAATCACAATAGGTAAAACAAGAACGGATTATATTTGTGTAAAATTAAAATAAATATTATGATAATTAAATTATTGAAATATTTTTGTAAGAATTTGATATTTGACACAATTTTAATTGAATAAAATATATATTATAAAAATTGTATCTAAATATAAATGTGATAATGTTGGGTTTGGGCTCCTTCCTATATGAAGAAAGGTCTAAATATGATTAGCCCATTTGTCTCACTTATTTAAGCGGAGATGATCAATTTAGAGTCGATAGAGATGGAGAGAAAACAAGGGTTCAAAAGAGAGAAAAGAGGAGAAAAACCTATTCCCGTTTTTGTGCAACCAGACTCACTAAATCGACGATCATGGATTTGTTAACCATTGAATCATACACACATATATATAATAAAAAAAATTAAATCACATATATAATAAAGATTTAAGCAAATAATTTAAGTTTCACTCACTCCTTTCAACTTTTCCAATTCTCCGTTCCAAAATATTTGGGCCGCCACATGTGCTATCCTTATCTCATATTCTAATAACTTTCCAACGGTTTTGTACTTTTCTTTTTTGAACTTTAAGTCGTCTTTAAGATCCATTTCTCGTGAAGTATCAAATCTTAAACATTCCTAAATATATGAGTCTAAAAAATAAATTCGAATATTCTAAATAAACAATATTAAAAACAATAGTAAGTAGAATTAATGTACCTTCCGTTCGGTTTTAGTCATGTTTAAACTTCCCACGTATGTATATGATTGTTCTTGAACACAACCATTTTTGTTTACCCAATTAATTGTATCCAAAATTACACGTCCATCCTCATTTAATTTTCCATCTAAAAGGAAATTATCAAAGATGACCTGGGCTGAAAACTCTATCACCTCTCTGCCTTTCTCAACATAATGTAAAACCTCAAGCACACCACAGACAGCGAATGCAAAGCAACAATCTGAAGAAAAAACATAATAGTGAATGAAAAGTTAAATATTTAAAATTTGTTTTAAACTATATAAACTATAATTAAGAAATAATAATATATAAAAAAACTTACTGCCATATCGTTAGTTTCTGATTGAATTAAAAAAATCGCTTCTTCTCCAATCACAATAGGTAAAACAAGAACGGATTATATTTGTGTAAAATTAAAATAAATATTATGATAATTAAATTATTGAAATATTTTTGTAAGAATTTGATATTTGACACAATTTTAATTGAATAAAATATATATTATAAAAATTGTATCTAAATATAAATGTGATAATGTTGGGTTTGGGCTCCTTCCTATATGAAGAAAGGTCTAAATATGATTAGCCCATTTGTCTCACTTATTTAAGCGGAGATGATCAATTTAGAGTCGATAGAGATGGAGAGAAAACAAGGGTTCAAAAGAGAGAAAAGAGGAGAAAAACCTATTCCCGTTTTTGTGCAACCAGACTCACTAAATCGACGATCATGGATTTGTTAACCATTGAATCATACACACATATATATAATAAAAAAAATTAAATCACATATATAATAAAGATTTAAGCAAATAATTTAAGTTTCACTCACTCCTTTCAACTTTTCCAATTCTCCGTTCCAAAATATTTGGGCCGCCACATGTGCTATCCTTATCTCATATTCTAATAACTTTCCAACGGTTTTGTACTTTTCTTTTTTGAACTTTAAGTCGTCTTTAAGATCCATTTCTCGTGAAGTATCAAATCTTAAACATTCCTAAATATATGAGTCTAAAAAATAAATTCGAATATTCTAAATAAACAATATTAAAAACAATAGTAAGTAGAATTAATGTACCTTCCGTTCGGTTTTAGTCATGTTTAAACTTCCCACGTATGTATATGATTGTTCTTGAACACAACCATTTTTGTTTACCCAATTAATTGTATCCAAAATTACACGTCCATCCTCATTTAATTTTCCATCTAAAAGGAAATTATCAAAGATGACCTGGGCTGAAAACTCTATCACCTCTCTGCCTTTCTCAACATAATGTAAAACCTCAAGCACACCACAGACAGCGAATGCAAAGCAACAATCTGAAGAAAAAACATAATAGTGAATGAAAAGTTAAATATTTAAAATTTGTTTTAAACTATATAAACTATAATTAAGAAATAATAATATATAAAAAAACTTACTGCCATATCGTTAGTTTCTGATTGAATTAAAAAAATCGCTTCTTCTCCAATCACAATAGGTAAAACAAGAACGGATTATATTTGTGTAAAATTAAAATAAATATTATGATAATTAAATTATTGAAATATTTTTGTAAGAATTTGATATTTGACACAATTTTAATTGAATAAAATATATATTATAAAAATTGTATCTAAATATAAATGTGATAATGTTGGGTTTGGGCTCCTTCCTATATGAAGAAAGGTCTAAATATGATTAGCCCATTTGTCTCACTTATTTAAGCGGAGATGATCAATTTAGAGTCGATAGAGATGGAGAGAAAACAAGGGTTCAAAAGAGAGAAAAGAGGAGAAAAACCTATTCCCGTTTTTGTGCAACCAGACTCACTAAATCGACGATCATGGATTTGTTAACCATTGAATCATACACACATATATATAATAAAAAAAATTAAATCACATATATAATAAAGATTTAAGCAAATAATTTAAGTTTCACTCACTCCTTTCAACTTTTCCAATTCTCCGTTCCAAAATATTTGGGCCGCCACATGTGCTATCCTTATCTCATATTCTAATAACTTTCCAACGGTTTTGTACTTTTCTTTTTTGAACTTTAAGTCGTCTTTAAGATCCATTTCTCGTGAAGTATCAAATCTTAAACATTCCTAAATATATGAGTGTAAAAAATAAATTCGAATATTCTAAATAAACAATATTAAAAACAATAGTAAGTAGAATTAATGTACCTTCCGTTCGGTTTTAGTCATGTTTAAACTTCCCACGTATGTATATGATTGTTCTTGAACACAACCATTTTTGTTTACCCAATTAATTGTATCCAAAATTACACGTAACATAATGTAAAACCTCAAGCACACCACAGACAGCGAATGCAAAGCAACAATCTGAAGAAAAAACATAATAGTGAATGAAAAGTTAAATATTTAAAATTTGTTTTAAACTATATAAACTATAATTAAGAAATAATAATATATAAAAAAACTTACTGCCATATCGTTAGTTTCTGATTGAATTAAAAAAATCGCTTCTTCTCCAATCACAATAGGTAAAACAAGAACGGATTATATTTGTGTAAAATTAAAATAAATATTATGATAATTAAATTATTGAAATATTTTTGTAAGAATTTGATATTTGACACAATTTTAATTGAATAAAATATATATTATAAAAATTGTATCTAAATATAAATGTGATAATGTTGGGTTTGGGCTCCTTCCTATATGAAGAAAGGTCTAAATATGATTAGCCCATTTGTCTCACTTATTTAAGCGGAGATGATCAATTTAGAGTCGATAGAGATGGAGAGAAAACAAGGGTTCAAAAGAGAGAAAAGAGGAGAAAAACCTATTCCCGTTTTTGTGCAACCAGACTCACTAAATCGACGATCATGGATTTGTTAACCATTGAATCATACACACATATATATAATAAAAAAAATTAAATCACATATATAATAAAGATTTAAGCAAATAATTTAAGTTTCACTCACTCCTTTCAACTTTCCAATTCTCCGTTCCAAAATATTTGGGCCGCCACATGTGCTATCCTTATCTCATATTCTAATAACTTTCCAACGGTTTTGTACTTTTCTTTTTTGAACTTTAAGTCGTCTTTAAGATCCATTTCTCGTGAAGTATCAAATCTTAAACATTCCTAAATATATGAGTGTAAAAAATAAATTCGAATATTCTAAATAAACAATATTAAAAACAATAGTAAGTAGAATTAATGTACCTTCCGTTCGGTTTTAGTCATGTTTAAACTTCCCACGTATGTATATGATTGTTCTTGAACACAACCATTTTTGTTTACCCAATTAATTGTATCCAAAATTACACGTCCATCCTCATTTAATTTTCCATCTAAAAGGAAATTATCAAAGATGACCTGGGCTGAAAACTCTATCACCTCTCTGCCTTTCTCAACATAATGTAAAACCTCAAGCACACCACAGACAGCGAATGCAAAGCAACAATCTGAAGAAAAAACATAATAGTGAATGAAAAGTTAAATATTTAAAATTTGTTTTAAACTATATAAACTATAATTAAGAAATAATAATATATAAAAAAACTTACTGCCATATCGTTAGTTTCTGATTGAATTAAAAAAATCGCTTCTTCTCCAATCACAATAGGTAAAACAAGAACGGATTATATTTGTGTAAAATTAAAATAAATATTATGATAATTAAATTATTGAAATATTTTTGTAAGAATTTGATATTTGACACAATTTTAATTGAATAAAATATATATTATAAAAATTGTATCTAAATATAAATGTGATAATGTTGGGTTTGGGCTCCTTCCTATATGAAGAAAGGTCTAAATATGATTAGCCCATTTGTCTCACTTATTTAAGCGGAGATGATCAATTTAGAGTCGATAGAGATGGAGAGAAAACAAGGGTTCAAAAGAGAGAAAAGAGGAGAAAAACCTATTCCCGTTTTTGTGCAACCAGACTCACTAAATCGACGATCATGGATTTGTTAACCATTGAATCATACACACATATATATAATAAAAAAAATTAAATCACATATATAATAAAGATTTAAGCAAATAATTTAAGTTTCACTCACTCCTTTCAACTTTTCCAATTCTCCGTTCCAAAATATTTGGGCCGCCACATGTGCTATCCTTATCTCATATTCTAATAACTTTCCAACGGTTTTGTACTTTTCTTTTTTGAACTTTAAGTCGTCTTTAAGATCCATTTCTCGTGAAGTATCAAATCTTAAACATTCCTAAATATATGAGTGTAAAAAATAAATTCGAATATTCTAAATAAACAATATTAAAAACAATAGTAAGTAGAATTAATGTACCTTCCGTTCGGTTTTAGTCATGTTTAAACTTCCCACGTATGTATATGATTGTTCTTGAACACAACCATTTTTGTTTACCCAATTAATTGTATCCAAAATTACACGTCCATCCTCATTTAATTTTCCATCTAAAAGGAAATTATCAAAGATGACCTGGGCTGAAAACTCTATCACCTCTCTGCCTTTCTCAACATAATGTAAAACCTCAAGCACACCACAGACAGCGAATGCAAAGCAACAATCTGAAGAAAAAACATAATAGTGAATGAAAAGTTAAATATTTAAAATTTGTTTTAAACTATATAAACTATAATTAAGAAATAATAATATATAAAAAAACTTACTGCCATATCGTTAGTTTCTGATTGAATTAAAAAAATCGCTTCTTCTCCAATCACAATAGGTAAAACAAGAACGGATTATATTTGTGTAAAATTAAAATAAATATTATGATAATTAAATTATTGAAATATTTTTGTAAGAATTTGATATTTGACACAATTTTAATTGAATAAAATATATATTATAAAAATTGTATCTAAATATAAATGTGATAATGTTGGGTTTGGGCTCCTTCCTATATGAAGAAAGGTCTAAATATGATTAGCCCATTTGTCTCACTTATTTAAGCGGAGATGATCAATTTAGAGTCGATAGAGATGGAGAGAAAACAAGGGTTCAAAAGAGAGAAAAGAGGAGAAAAACCTATTCCCGTTTTTGTGCAACCAGACTCACTAAATCGACGATCATGGATTTGTTAACCATTGAATCATACACACATATATATAATAAAAAAAATTAAATCACATATATAATAAAGATTTAAGCAAATAATTTAAGTTTCACTCACTCCTTTCAACTTTCCCAATTCTCCGTTCCAAAATATTTGGGCCGCCACATGTGCTATCCTTATCTCATATTCTAATAACTTTCCAACGGTTTTGTACTTTTCTTTTTTGAACTTTAAGTCGTCTTTAAGATCCATTTCTCGTGAAGTATCAAATCTTAAACATTCCTAAATATATGAGTGTAAAAAATAAATTCGAATATTCTAAATAAACAATATTAAAAACAATAGTAAGTAGAATTAATGTACCTTCCGTTCGGTTTTAGTCATGTTTAAACTTCCCACGTATGTATATGATTGTTCTTGAACACAACCATTTTTGTTTACCCAATTAATTGTATCCAAAATTACACGTAACATAATGTAAAACCTCAAGCACACCACAGACAGCGAATGCAAAGCAACAATCTGAAGAAAAAACATAATAGTGAATGAAAAGTTAAATATTTAAAATTTGTTTTAAACTATATAAACTATAATTAAGAAATAATAATATATAAAAAAACTTACTGCCATATCGTTAGTTTCTGATTGAATTAAAAAAATCGCTTCTTCTCCAATCACAATAGGTAAAACAAGAACGGATTATATTTGTGTAAAATTAAAATAAATATTATGATAATTAAATTATTGAAATATTTTTGTAAGAATTTGATATTTGACACAATTTTAATTGAATAAAATATATATTATAAAAATTGTATCTAAATATAAATGTGATAATGTTGGGTTTGGGCTCCTTCCTATATGAAGAAAGGTCTAAATATGATTAGCCCATTTGTCTCACTTATTTAAGCGGAGATGATCAATTTAGAGTCGATAGAGATGGAGAGAAAACAAGGGTTCAAAAGAGAGAAAAGAGGAGAAAAACCTATTCCCGTTTTTGTGCAACCAGACTCACTAAATCGACGATCATGGATTTGTTAACCATTGAATCATACACACATATATATAATAAAAAAAATTAAATCACATATATAATAAAGATTTAAGCAAATAATTTAAGTTTCACTCACTCCTTTCAACTTTTCCAATTCTCCGTTCCAAAATATTTGGGCCGCCACATGTGCTATCCTTATCTCATATTCTAATAACTTTCCAACGGTTTTGTACTTTTCTTTTTTGAACTTTAAGTCGTCTTTAAGATCCATTTCTCGTGAAGTATCAAATCTTAAACATTCCTAAATATATGAGTGTAAAAAATAAATTCGAATATTCTAAATAAACAATATTAAAAACAATAGTAAGTAGAATTAATGTACCTTCCGTTCGGTTTTAGTCATGTTTAAACTTCCCACGTATGTATATGATTGTTCTTGAACACAACCATTTTTGTTTACCCAATTAATTGTATCCAAAATTACACGTCCATCCTCATTTAATTTTCCATCTAAAAGGAAATTATCAAAGATGACCTGGGCTGAAAACTCTATCACCTCTCTGCCTTTCTCAACATAATGTAAAACCTCAAGCACACCACAGACAGCGAATGCAAAGCAACAATCTGAAGAAAAAACATAATAGTGAATGAAAAGTTAAATATTTAAAATTTGTTTTAAACTATATAAACTATAATTAAGAAATAATAATATATAAAAAACTTACTGCCATATCGTTAGTTTCTGATTGAATTAAAAAAATCGCTTCTTCTCCAATCACAATAGGTAAAACAAGAACGGATTATATTTGTGTAAAATTAAAATAAATATTATGATAATTAAATTATTGAAATATTTTTGTAAGAATTTGATATTTGACACAATTTTAATTGAATAAAATATATATTATAAAAATTGTATCTAAATATAAATGTGATAATGTTGGGTTTGGGCTCCTTCCTATATGAAGAAAGGTCTAAATATGATTAGCCCATTTGTCTCACTTATTTAAGCGGAGATGATCAATTTAGAGTCGATAGAGATGGAGAGAAAACAAGGGTTCAAAAGAGAGAAAAGAGGAGAAAAACCTATTCCCGTTTTTGTGCAACCAGACTCACTAAATCGACGATCATGGATTTGTTAACCATTGAATCATACACACATATATATAATAAAAAAAATTAAATCACATATATAATAAAGATTTAAGCAAATAATTTAAGTTTCACTCACTCCTTTCAACTTTTCCAATTCTCCGTTCCAAAATATTTGGGCCGCCACATGTGCTATCCTTATCTCATATTCTAATAACTTTCCAACGGTTTTGTACTTTTCTTTTTTGAACTTTAAGTCGTCTTTAAGATCCATTTCTCGTGAAGTATCAAATCTTAAACATTCCTAAATATATGAGTGTAAAAAATAAATTCGAATATTCTAAATAAACAATATTAAAAACAATAGTAAGTAGAATTAATGTACCTTCCGTTCGGTTTTAGTCATGTTTAAACTTCCCACGTATGTATATGATTGTTCTTGAACACAACCATTTTTGTTTACCCAATTAATTGTATCCAAAATTACACGTCCATCCTCATTTAATTTTCCATCTAAAAGGAAATTATCAAAGATGACCTGGGCTGAAAACTCTATCACCTCTCTGCCTTTCTCAACATAATGTAAAACCTCAAGCACACCACAGACAGCGAATGCAAAGCAACAATCTGAAGAAAAAACATAATAGTGAATGAAAAGTTAAATATTTAAAATTTGTTTTAAACTATATAAACTATAATTAAGAAATAATAATATATAAAAAAACTTACTGCCATATCGTTAGTTTCTGATTGAATTAAAAAAATCGCTTCTTCTCCAATCACAATAGGTAAAACAAGAACGGATTATATTTGTGTAAAATTAAAATAAATATTATGATAATTAAATTATTGAAATATTTTTGTAAGAATTTGATATTTGACACAATTTTAATTGAATAAAATATATATTATAAAAATTGTATCTAAATATAAATGTGATAATGTTGGGTTTGGGCTCCTTCCTATATGAAGAAAGGTCTAAATATGATTAGCCCATTTGTCTCACTTATTTAAGCGGAGATGATCAATTTAGAGTCGATAGAGATGGAGAGAAAACAAGGGTTCAAAAGAGAGAAAAGAGGAGAAAAACCTATTCCCGTTTTTGTGCAACCAGACTCACTAAATCGACGATCATGGATTTGTTAACCATTGAATCATACACACATATATATAATAAAAAAAATTAAATCACATATATAATAAAGATTTAAGCAAATAATTTAAGTTTCACTCACTCCTTTCAACTTTTCCAATTCTCCGTTCCAAAATATTTGGGCCGCCACATGTGCTATCCTTATCTCATATTCTAATAACTTTCCAACGGTTTTGTACTTTTCTTTTTTGAACTTTAAGTCGTCTTTAAGATCCATTTCTCGTGAAGTATCAAATCTTAAACATTCCTAAATGTATGAGTGTAAAAAATAAATTCGAATATTCTAAATAAACAATATTAAAAACAATAGTAAGTAGAATTAATGTACCTTCCGTTCGGTTTTAGTCATGTTTAAACTTCCCACGTATGTATATGATTGTTCTTGAACACAACCATTTTTGTTTACCCAATTAATTGTATCCAAAATTACACGTAACATAATGTAAAACCTCAAGCACACCACAGACAGCGAATGCAAAGCAACAATCTGAAGAAAAAACATAATAGTGAATGAAAAGTTAAATATTTAAAATTTGTTTTAAACTATATAAACTATAATTAAGAAATAATAATATATAAAAAAACTTACTGCCATATCGTTAGTTTCTGATTGAATTAAAAAAATCGCTTCTTCTCCAATCACAATAGGTAAAACAAGAACGGATTATATTTGTGTAAAATTAAAATAAATATTATGATAATTAAATTATTGAAATATTTTTGTAAGAATTTGATATTTGACACAATTTTAATTGAATAAAATATATATTATAAAAATTGTATCTAAATATAAATGTGATAATGTTGGGTTTGGGCTCCTTCCTATATGAAGAAAGGTCTAAATATGATTAGCCCATTTGTCTCACTTATTTAAGCGGAGATGATCAATTTAGAGTCGATAGAGATGGAGAGAAAACAAGGGTTCAAAAGAGAGAAAAGAGGAGAAAAACCTATTCCCGTTTTTGTGCAACCAGACTCACTAAATCGACGATCATGGATTTGTTAACCATTGAATCATACACACATATATATAATAAAAAAAATTAAATCACATATATAATAAAGATTTAAGCAAATAATTTAAGTTTCACTCACTCCTTTCAACTTTTCCAATTCTCCGTTCCAAAATATTTGGGCCGCCACATGTGCTATCCTTATCTCATATTCTAATAACTTTCCAACGGTTTTGTACTTTTCTTTTTTGAACTTTAAGTCGTCTTTAAGATCCATTTCTCGTGAAGTATCAAATCTTAAACATTCCTAAATATATGAGTGTAAAAAATAAATTCGAATATTCTAAATAAACAATATTAAAAACAATAGTAAGTAGAATTAATGTACCTTCCGTTCGGTTTTAGTCATGTTTAAACTTCCCACGTATGTATATGATTGTTCTTGAACACAACCATTTTTGTTTACCCAATTAATTGTATCCAAAATTACACGTCCATCCTCATTTAATTTTCCATCTAAAAGGAAATTATCAAAGATGACCTGGGCTGAAAACTCTATCACCTCTCTGCCTTTCTCAACATAATGTAAAACCTCAAGCACACCACAGACAGCGAATGCAAAGCAACAATCTGAAGAAAAAACATAATAGTGAATGAAAAGTTAAATATTTAAAATTTGTTTTAAACTATATAAACTATAATTAAGAAATAATAATATATAAAAAAACTTACTGCCATATCGTTAGTTTCTGATTGAATTAAAAAAATCGCTTCTTCTCCAATCACAATAGGTAAAACAAGAACGGATTATATTTGTGTAAAATTAAAATAAATATTATGATAATTAAATTATTGAAATATTTTTGTAAGAATTTGATATTTGACACAATTTTAATTGAATAAAATATATATTATAAAAATTGTATCTAAATATAAATGTGATAATGTTGGGTTTGGGCTCCTTCCTATATGAAGAAAGGTCTAAATATGATTAGCCCATTTGTCTCACTTATTTAAGCGGAGATGATCAATTTAGAGTCGATAGAGATGGAGAGAAAACAAGGGTTCAAAAGAGAGAAAAGAGGAGAAAAACCTATTCCCGTTTTTGTGCAACCAGACTCACTAAATCGACGATCATGGATTTGTTAACCATTGAATCATACACACATATATATAATAAAAAAAATTAAATCACATATATAATAAAGATTTAAGCAAATAATTTAAGTTTCACTCACTCCTTTCAACTTTTCCAATTCTCCGTTCCAAAATATTTGGGCCGCCACATGTGCTATCCTTATCTCATATTCTAATAACTTTCCAACGGTTTTGTACTTTTCTTTTTTGAACTTTAAGTCGTCTTTAAGATCCATTTCTCGTGAAGTATCAAATCTTAAACATTCCTAAATATATGAGTGTAAAAAATAAATTCGAATATTCTAAATAAACAATATTAAAAACAATAGTAAGTAGAATTAATGTACCTTCCGTTCGGTTTTAGTCATGTTTAAACTTCCCACGTATGTATATGATTGTTCTTGAACACAACCATTTTTGTTTACCCAATTAATTGTATCCAAAATTACACGTAACATAATGTAAAACCTCAAGCACACCACAGACAGCGAATGCAAAGCAACAATCTGAAGAAAAAACATAATAGTGAATGAAAAGTTAAATATTTAAAATTTGTTTTAAACTATATAAACTATAATTAAGAAATAATAATATATAAAAAACTTACTGCCATATCGTTAGTTTCTGATTGAATTAAAAAAATCGCTTCTTCTCCAATCACAATAGGTAAAACAAGAACGGATTATATTTGTGTAAAATTAAAATAAATATTATGATAATTAAATTATTGAAATATTTTTGTAAGAATTTGATATTTGACACAATTTTAATTGAATAAAATATATATTATAAAAATTGTATCTAAATATAAATGTGATAATGTTGGGTTTGGGCTCCTTCCTATATGAAGAAAGGTCTAAATATGATTAGCCCATTTGTCTCACTTATTTAAGCGGAGATGATCAATTTAGAGTCGATAGAGATGGAGAGAAAACAAGGGTTCAAAAGAGAGAAAAGAGGAGAAAAACCTATTCCCGTTTTTGTGCAACCAGACTCACTAAATCGACGATCATGGATTTGTTAACCATTGAATCATACACACATATATATAATAAAAAAAATTAAATCACATATATAATAAAGATTTAAGCAAATAATTTAAGTTTCACTCACTCCTTTCAACTTTTCCAATTCTCCGTTCCAAAATATTTGGGCCGCCACATGTGCTATCCTTATCTCATATTCTAATAACTTTCCAACGGTTTTGTACTTTTCTTTTTTGAACTTTAAGTCGTCTTTAAGATCCATTTCTCGTGAAGTATCAAATCTTAAACATTCCTAAATATATGAGTGTAAAAAATAAATTCGAATATTCTAAATAAACAATATTAAAAACAATAGTAAGTAGAATTAATGTACCTTCCGTTCGGTTTTAGTCATGTTTAAACTTCCCACGTATGTATATGATTGTTCTTGAACACAACCATTTTTGTTTACCCAATTAATTGTATCCAAAATTACACGTCCATCCTCATTTAATTTTCCATCTAAAAGGAAATTATCAAAGATGACCTGGGCTGAAAACTCTATCACCTCTCTGCCTTTCTCAACATAATGTAAAACCTCAAGCACACCACAGACAGCGAATGCAAAGCAACAATCTGAAGAAAAAACATAATAGTGAATGAAAAGTTAAATATTTAAAATTTGTTTTAAACTATATAAACTATAATTAAGAAATAATAATATATAAAAAAACTTACTGCCATATCGTTAGTTTCTGATTGAATTAAAAAAATCGCTTCTTCTCCAATCACAATAGGTAAAACAAGAACGGATTATATTTGTGTAAAATTAAAATAAATATTATGATAATTAAATTATTGAAATATTTTTGTAAGAATTTGATATTTGACACAATTTTAATTGAATAAAATATATATTATAAAAATTGTATCTAAATATAAATGTGATAATGTTGGGTTTGGGCTCCTTCCTATATGAAGAAAGGTCTAAATATGATTAGCCCATTTGTCTCACTTATTTAAGCGGAGATGATCAATTTAGAGTCGATAGAGATGGAGAGAAAACAAGGGTTCAAAAGAGAGAAAAGAGGAGAAAAACCTATTCCCGTTTTTGTGCAACCAGACTCACTAAATCGACGATCATGGATTTGTTAACCATTGAATCATACACACATATATATAATAAAAAAAATTAAATCACATATATAATAAAGATTTAAGCAAATAATTTAAGTTTCACTCACTCCTTTCAACTTTTCCAATTCTCCGTTCCAAAATATTTGGGCCGCCACATGTGCTATCCTTATCTCATATTCTAATAACTTTCCAACGGTTTTGTACTTTTCTTTTTTGAACTTTAAGTCGTCTTTAAGATCCATTTCTCGTGAAGTATCAAATCTTAAACATTCCTAAATGTATGAGTGTAAAAAATAAATTCGAATATTCTAAATAAACAATATTAAAAACAATAGTAAGTAGAATTAATGTACCTTCCGTTCGGTTTTAGTCATGTTTAAACTTCCCACGTATGTATATGATTGTTCTTGAACACAACCATTTTTGTTTACCCAATTAATTGTATCCAAAATTACACGTAACATAATGTAAAACCTCAAGCACACCACAGACAGCGAATGCAAAGCAACAATCTGAAGAAAAAACATAATAGTGAATGAAAAGTTAAATATTTAAAATTTGTTTTAAACTATATAAACTATAATTAAGAAATAATAATATATAAAAAAACTTACTGCCATATCGTTAGTTTCTGATTGAATTAAAAAAATCGCTTCTTCTCCAATCACAATAGGTAAAACAAGAACGGATTATATTTGTGTAAAATTAAAATAAATATTATGATAATTAAATTATTGAAATATTTTTGTAAGAATTTGATATTTGACACAATTTTAATTGAATAAAATATATATTATAAAAATTGTATCTAAATATAAATGTGATAATGTTGGGTTTGGGCTCCTTCCTATATGAAGAAAGGTCTAAATATGATTAGCCCATTTGTCTCACTTATTTAAGCGGAGATGATCAATTTAGAGTCGATAGAGATGGAGAGAAAACAAGGGTTCAAAAGAGAGAAAAGAGGAGAAAAACCTATTCCCGTTTTTGTGCAACCAGACTCACTAAATCGACGATCATGGATTTGTTAACCATTGAATCATACACACATATATATAATAAAAAAATTAAATCACATATATAATAAAGATTTAAGCAAATAATTTAAGTTTCACTCACTCCTTTCAACTTTTCCAATTCTCCGTTCCAAAATATTTGGGCCGCCACATGTGCTATCCTTATCTCATATTCTAATAACTTTCCAACGGTTTTGTACTTTTCTTTTTTGAACTTTAAGTCGTCTTTAAGATCCATTTCTCGTGAAGTATCAAATCTTAAACATTCCTAAATGTATGAGTGTAAAAAATAAATTCGAATATTCTAAATAAACAATATTAAAAACAATAGTAAGTAGAATTAATGTACCTTCCGTTCGGTTTTAGTCATGTTTAAACTTCCCACGTATGTATATGATTGTTCTTGAACACAACCATTTTTGTTTACCCAATTAATTGTATCCAAAATTACACGTAACATAATGTAAAACCTCAAGCACACCACAGACAGCGAATGCAAAGCAACAATCTGAAGAAAAAACATAATAGTGAATGAAAAGTTAAATATTTAAAATTTGTTTTAAACTATATAAACTATAATTAAGAAATAATAATATATAAAAAAACTTACTGCCATATCGTTAGTTTCTGATTGAATTAAAAAAATCGCTTCTTCTCCAATCACAATAGGTAAAACAAGAACGGATTATATTTGTGTAAAATTAAAATAAATATTATGATAATTAAATTATTGAAATATTTTTGTAAGAATTTGATATTTGACACAATTTTAATTGAATAAAATATATATTATAAAAATTGTATCTAAATATAAATGTGATAATGTTGGGTTTGGGCTCCTTCCTATATGAAGAAAGGTCTAAATATGATTAGCCCATTTGTCTCACTTATTTAAGCGGAGATGATCAATTTAGAGTCGATAGAGATGGAGAGAAAACAAGGGTTCAAAAGAGAGAAAAGAGGAGAAAAACCTATTCCCGTTTTTGTGCAACCAGACTCACTAAATCGACGATCATGGATTTGTTAACCATTGAATCATACACACATATATATAATAAAAAAAATTAAATCACATATATAATAAAGATTTAAGCAAATAATTTAAGTTTCACTCACTCCTTTCAACTTTTCCAATTCTCCGTTCCAAAATATTTGGGCCGCCACATGTGCTATCCTTATCTCATATTCTAATAACTTTCCAACGGTTTTGTACTTTTCTTTTTTGAACTTTAAGTCGTCTTTAAGATCCATTTCTCGTGAAGTATCAAATCTTAAACATTCCTAAATGTATGAGTGTAAAAAATAAATTCGAATATTCTAAATAAACAATATTAAAAACAATAGTAAGTAGAATTAATGTACCTTCCGTTCGGTTTTAGTCATGTTTAAACTTCCCACGTATGTATATGATTGTTCTTGAACACAACCATTTTTGTTTACCCAATTAATTGTATCCAAAATTACACGTCCATCCTCATTTAATTTTCCATCTAAAAGGAAATTATCAAAGATGACCTGGGCTGAAAACTCTATCACCTCTCTGCCTTTCTCAACATAATGTAAAACCTCAAGCACACCACAGACAGCGAATGCAAAGCAACAATCTGAAGAAAAAACATAATAGTGAATGAAAAGTTAAATATTTAAAATTTGTTTTAAACTATATAAACTATAATTAAGAAATAATAATATATAAAAAAACTTACTGCCATATCGTTAGTTTCTGATTGAATTAAAAAAATCGCTTCTTCTCCAATCACAATAGGTAAAACAAGAACGGATTATATTTGTGTAAAATTAAAATAAATATTATGATAATTAAATTATTGAAATATTTTTGTAAGAATTTGATATTTGACACAATTTTAATTGAATAAAATATATATTATAAAAATTGTATCTAAATATAAATGTGATAATGTTGGGTTTGGGCTCCTTCCTATATGAAGAAAGGTCTAAATATGATTAGCCCATTTGTCTCACTTATTTAAGCGGAGATGATCAATTTAGAGTCGATAGAGATGGAGAGAAAACAAGGGTTCAAAAGAGAGAAAAGAGGAGAAAAACCTATTCCCGTTTTTGTGCAACCAGACTCACTAAATCGACGATCATGGATTTGTTAACCATTGAATCATACACACATATATATAATAAAAAAAATTAAATCACATATATAATAAAGATTTAAGCAAATAATTTAAGTTTCACTCACTCCTTTCAACTTTTCCAATTCTCCGTTCCAAAATATTTGGGCCGCCACATGTGCTATCCTTATCTCATATTCTAATAACTTTCCAACGGTTTTGTACTTTTCTTTTTTGAACTTTAAGTCGTCTTTAAGATCCATTTCTCGTGAAGTATCAAATCTTAAACATTCCTAAATATATGAGTGTAAAAAATAAATTCGAATATTCTAAATAAACAATATTAAAAACAATAGTAAGTAGAATTAATGTACCTTCCGTTCGGTTTTAGTCATGTTTAAACTTCCCACGTATGTATATGATTGTTCTTGAACACAACCATTTTTGTTTACCCAATTAATTGTATCCAAAATTACACGTAACATAATGTAAAACCTCAAGCACACCACAGACAGCGAATGCAAAGCAACAATCTGAAGAAAAAACATAATAGTGAATGAAAAGTTAAATATTTAAAATTTGTTTTAAACTATATAAACTATAATTAAGAAATAATAATATAAAAAAACTTACTGCCATATCGTTAGTTTCTGATTGAATTAAAAAAATCGCTTCTTCTCCAATCACAATAGGTAAAACAAGAACGGATTATATTTGTGTAAAATTAAAATAAATATTATGATAATTAAATTATTGAAATATTTTTGTAAGAATTTGATATTTGACACAATTTTAATTGAATAAAATATATATTATAAAAATTGTATCTAAATATAAATGTGATAATGTTGGGTTTGGGCTCCTTCCTATATGAAGAAAGGTCTAAATATGATTAGCCCATTTGTCTCACTTATTTAAGCGGAGATGATCAATTTAGAGTCGATAGAGATGGAGAGAAAACAAGGGTTCAAAAGAGAGAAAAGAGGAGAAAAACCTATTCCCGTTTTTGTGCAACCAGACTCACTAAATCGACGATCATGGATTTGTTAACCATTGAATCATACACACATATATATAATAAAAAAAATTAAATCACATATATAATAAAGATTTAAGCAAATAATTTAAGTTTCACTCACTCCTTTCAACTTTCCCAATTCTCCGTTCCAAAATATTTGGGCCGCCACATGTGCTATCCTTATCTCATATTCTAATAACTTTCCAACGGTTTTGTACTTTTCTTTTTTGAACTTTAAGTCGTCTTTAAGATCCATTTCTCGTGAAGTATCAAATCTTAAACATTCCTAAATGTATGAGTGTAAAAAATAAATTCGAATATTCTAAATAAACAATATTAAAAACAATAGTAAGTAGAATTAATGTACCTTCCGTTCGGTTTTAGTCATGTTTAAACTTCCCACGTATGTATATGATTGTTCTTGAACACAACCATTTTTGTTTACCCAATTAATTGTATCCAAAATTACACGTAACATAATGTAAAACCTCAAGCACACCACAGACAGCGAATGCAAAGCAACAATCTGAAGAAAAAACATAATAGTGAATGAAAAGTTAAATATTTAAAATTTGTTTTAAACTATATAAACTATAATTAAGAAATAATAATATATAAAAAACTTACTGCCATATCGTTAGTTTCTGATTGAATTAAAAAAATCGCTTCTTCTCCAATCACAATAGGTAAAACAAGAACGGATTATATTTGTGTAAAATTAAAATAAATATTATGATAATTAAATTATTGAAATATTTTTGTAAGAATTTGATATTTGACACAATTTTAATTGAATAAAATATATATTATAAAAATTGTATCTAAATATAAATGTGATAATGTTGGGTTTGGGCTCCTTCCTATATGAAGAAAGGTCTAAATATGATTAGCCCATTTGTCTCACTTATTTAAGCGGAGATGATCAATTTAGAGTCGATAGAGATGGAGAGAAAACAAGGGTTCAAAAGAGAGAAAAGAGGAGAAAAACCTATTCCCGTTTTTGTGCAACCAGACTCACTAAATCGACGATCATGGATTTGTTAACCATTGAATCATACACACATATATATAATAAAAAAAATTAAATCACATATATAATAAAGATTTAAGCAAATAATTTAAGTTTCACTCACTCCTTTCAACTTTCCCAATTCTCCGTTCCAAAATATTTGGGCCGCCACATGTGCTATCCTTATCTCATATTCTAATAACTTTCCAACGGTTTTGTACTTTTCTTTTTTGAACTTTAAGTCGTCTTTAAGATCCATTTCTCGTGAAGTATCAAATCTTAAACATTCCTAAATATATGAGTGTAAAAAATAAATTCGAATATTCTAAATAAACAATATTAAAAACAATAGTAAGTAGAATTAATGTACCTTCCGTTCGGTTTTAGTCATGTTTAAACTTCCCACGTATGTATATGATTGTTCTTGAACACAACCATTTTTGTTTACCCAATTAATTGTATCCAAAATTACACGTCCATCCTCATTTAATTTTCCATCTAAAAGGAAATTATCAAAGATGACCTGGGCTGAAAACTCTATCACCTCTCTGCCTTTCTCAACATAATGTAAAACCTCAAGCACACCACAGACAGCGAATGCAAAGCAACAATCTGAAGAAAAAACATAATAGTGAATGAAAAGTTAAATATTTAAAATTTGTTTTAAACTATATAAACTATAATTAAGAAATAATAATATATAAAAAAACTTACTGCCATATCGTTAGTTTCTGATTGAATTAAAAAAATCGCTTCTTCTCCAATCACAATAGGTAAAACAAGAACGGATTATATTTGTGTAAAATTAAAATAAATATTATGATAATTAAATTATTGAAATATTTTTGTAAGAATTTGATATTTGACACAATTTTAATTGAATAAAATATATATTATAAAAATTGTATCTAAATATAAATGTGATAATGTTGGGTTTGGGCTCCTTCCTATATGAAGAAAGGTCTAAATATGATTAGCCCATTTGTCTCACTTATTTAAGCGGAGATGATCAATTTAGAGTCGATAGAGATGGAGAGAAAACAAGGGTTCAAAAGAGAGAAAAGAGGAGAAAAACCTATTCCCGTTTTTGTGCAACCAGACTCACTAAATCGACGATCATGGATTTGTTAACCATTGAATCATACACACATATATATAATAAAAAAAATTAAATCACATATATAATAAAGATTTAAGCAAATAATTTAAGTTTCACTCACTCCTTTCAACTTTCCAATTCTCCGTTCCAAAATATTTGGGCCGCCACATGTGCTATCCTTATCTCATATTCTAATAACTTTCCAACGGTTTTGTACTTTTCTTTTTTGAACTTTAAGTCGTCTTTAAGATCCATTTCTCGTGAAGTATCAAATCTTAAACATTCCTAAATATATGAGTGTAAAAAATAAATTCGAATATTCTAAATAAACAATATTAAAAACAATAGTAAGTAGAATTAATGTACCTTCCGTTCGGTTTTAGTCATGTTTAAACTTCCCACGTATGTATATGATTGTTCTTGAACACAACCATTTTTGTTTACCCAATTAATTGTATCCAAAATTACACGTCCATCCTCATTTAATTTTCCATCTAAAAGGAAATTATCAAAGATGACCTGGGCTGAAAACTCTATCACCTCTCTGCCTTTCTCAACATAATGTAAAACCTCAAGCACACCACAGACAGCGAATGCAAAGCAACAATCTGAAGAAAAAACATAATAGTGAATGAAAAGTTAAATATTTAAAATTTGTTTTAAACTATATAAACTATAATTAAGAAATAATAATATATAAAAAACTTACTGCCATATCGTTAGTTTCTGATTGAATTAAAAAAATCGCTTCTTCTCCAATCACAATAGGTAAAACAAGAACGGATTATATTTGTGTAAAATTAAAATAAATATTATGATAATTAAATTATTGAAATATTTTTGTAAGAATTTGATATTTGACACAATTTTAATTGAATAAAATATATATTATAAAAATTGTATCTAAATATAAATGTGATAATGTTGGGTTTGGGCTCCTTCCTATATGAAGAAAGGTCTAAATATGATTAGCCCATTTGTCTCACTTATTTAAGCGGAGATGATCAATTTAGAGTCGATAGAGATGGAGAGAAAACAAGGGTTCAAAAGAGAGAAAAGAGGAGAAAAACCTATTCCCGTTTTTGTGCAACCAGACTCACTAAATCGACGATCATGGATTTGTTAACCATTGAATCATACACACATATATATAATAAAAAAAATTAAATCACATATATAATAAAGATTTAAGCAAATAATTTAAGTTTCACTCACTCCTTTCAACTTTCCAATTCTCCGTTCCAAAATATTTGGGCCGCCACATGTGCTATCCTTATCTCATATTCTAATAACTTTCCAACGGTTTTGTACTTTTCTTTTTTGAACTTTAAGTCGTCTTTAAGATCCATTTCTCGTGAAGTATCAAATCTTAAACATTCCTAAATATATGAGTGTAAAAAATAAATTCGAATATTCTAAATAAACAATATTAAAAACAATAGTAAGTAGAATTAATGTACCTTCCGTTCGGTTTTAGTCATGTTTAAACTTCCCACGTATGTATATGATTGTTCTTGAACACAACCATTTTTGTTTACCCAATTAATTGTATCCAAAATTACACGTCCATCCTCATTTAATTTTCCATCTAAAAGGAAATTATCAAAGATGACCTGGGCTGAAAACTCTATCACCTCTCTGCCTTTCTCAACATAATGTAAAACCTCAAGCACACCACAGACAGCGAATGCAAAGCAACAATCTGAAGAAAAAACATAATAGTGAATGAAAAGTTAAATATTTAAAATTTGTTTTAAACTATATAAACTATAATTAAGAAATAATAATATATAAAAAAACTTACTGCCATATCGTTAGTTTCTGATTGAATTAAAAAAATCGCTTCTTCTCCAATCACAATAGGTAAAACAAGAACGGATTATATTTGTGTAAAATTAAAATAAATATTATGATAATTAAATTATTGAAATATTTTTGTAAGAATTTGATATTTGACACAATTTTAATTGAATAAAATATATATTATAAAAATTGTATCTAAATATAAATGTGATAATGTTGGGTTTGGGCTCCTTCCTATATGAAGAAAGGTCTAAATATGATTAGCCCATTTGTCTCACTTATTTAAGCGGAGATGATCAATTTAGAGTCGATAGAGATGGAGAGAAAACAAGGGTTCAAAAGAGAGAAAAGAGGAGAAAAACCTATTCCCGTTTTTGTGCAACCAGACTCACTAAATCGACGATCATGGATTTGTTAACCATTGAATCATACACACATATATATAATAAAAAAATTAAATCACATATATAATAAAGATTTAAGCAAATAATTTAAGTTTCACTCACTCCTTTCAACTTTTCCAATTCTCCGTTCCAAAATATTTGGGCCGCCACATGTGCTATCCTTATCTCATATTCTAATAACTTTCCAACGGTTTTGTACTTTTCTTTTTTGAACTTTAAGTCGTCTTTAAGATCCATTTCTCGTGAAGTATCAAATCTTAAACATTCCTAAATATATGAGTGTAAAAAATAAATTCGAATATTCTAAATAAACAATATTAAAAACAATAGTAAGTAGAATTAATGTACCTTCCGTTCGGTTTTAGTCATGTTTAAACTTCCCACGTATGTATATGATTGTTCTTGAACACAACCATTTTTGTTTACCCAATTAATTGTATCCAAAATTACACGTCCATCCTCATTTAATTTTCCATCTAAAAGGAAATTATCAAAGATGACCTGGGCTGAAAACTCTATCACCTCTCTGCCTTTCTCAACATAATGTAAAACCTCAAGCACACCACAGACAGCGAATGCAAAGCAACAATCTGAAGAAAAAACATAATAGTGAATGAAAAGTTAAATATTTAAAATTTGTTTTAAACTATATAAACTATAATTAAGAAATAATAATATATAAAAAAACTTACTGCCATATCGTTAGTTTCTGATTGAATTAAAAAAATCGCTTCTTCTCCAATCACAATAGGTAAAACAAGAACGGATTATATTTGTGTAAAATTAAAATAAATATTATGATAATTAAATTATTGAAATATTTTTGTAAGAATTTGATATTTGACACAATTTTAATTGAATAAAATATATATTATAAAAATTGTATCTAAATATAAATGTGATAATGTTGGGTTTGGGCTCCTTCCTATATGAAGAAAGGTCTAAATATGATTAGCCCATTTGTCTCACTTATTTAAGCGGAGATGATCAATTTAGAGTCGATAGAGATGGAGAGAAAACAAGGGTTCAAAAGAGAGAAAAGAGGAGAAAAACCTATTCCCGTTTTTGTGCAACCAGACTCACTAAATCGACGATCATGGATTTGTTAACCATTGAATCATACACACATATATATAATAAAAAAAATTAAATCACATATATAATAAAGATTTAAGCAAATAATTTAAGTTTCACTCACTCCTTTCAACTTTCCCAATTCTCCGTTCCAAAATATTTGGGCCGCCACATGTGCTATCCTTATCTCATATTCTAATAACTTTCCAACGGTTTTGTACTTTTCTTTTTTGAACTTTAAGTCGTCTTTAAGATCCATTTCTCGTGAAGTATCAAATCTTAAACATTCCTAAATATATGAGTGTAAAAAATAAATTCGAATATTCTAAATAAACAATATTAAAAACAATAGTAAGTAGAATTAATGTACCTTCCGTTCGGTTTTAGTCATGTTTAAACTTCCCACGTATGTATATGATTGTTCTTGAACACAACCATTTTTGTTTACCCAATTAATTGTATCCAAAATTACACGTCCATCCTCATTTAATTTTCCATCTAAAAGGAAATTATCAAAGATGACCTGGGCTGAAAACTCTATCACCTCTCTGCCTTTCTCAACATAATGTAAAACCTCAAGCACACCACAGACAGCGAATGCAAAGCAACAATCTGAAGAAAAAACATAATAGTGAATGAAAAGTTAAATATTTAAAATTTGTTTTAAACTATATAAACTATAATTAAGAAATAATAATATATAAAAAACTTACTGCCATATCGTTAGTTTCTGATTGAATTAAAAAAATCGCTTCTTCTCCAATCACAATAGGTAAAACAAGAACGGATTATATTTGTGTAAAATTAAAATAAATATTATGATAATTAAATTATTGAAATATTTTTGTAAGAATTTGATATTTGACACAATTTTAATTGAATAAAATATATATTATAAAAATTGTATCTAAATATAAATGTGATAATGTTGGGTTTGGGCTCCTTCCTATATGAAGAAAGGTCTAAATATGATTAGCCCATTTGTCTCACTTATTTAAGCGGAGATGATCAATTTAGAGTCGATAGAGATGGAGAGAAAACAAGGGTTCAAAAGAGAGAAAAGAGGAGAAAAACCTATTCCCGTTTTTGTGCAACCAGACTCACTAAATCGACGATCATGGATTTGTTAACCATTGAATCATACACACATATATATAAAAAAAAATTAAATCACATATATAATAAAGATTTAAGCAAATAATTTAAGTTTCACTCACTCCTTTCAACTTTTCCAATTCTCCGTTCCAAAATATTTGGGCCGCCACATGTGCTATCCTTATCTCATATTCTAATAACTTTCCAACGGTTTTGTACTTTTCTTTTTTGAACTTTAAGTCGTCTTTAAGATCCATTTCTCGTGAAGTATCAAATCTTAAACATTCCTAAATATATGAGTGTAAAAAATAAATTCGAATATTCTAAATAAACAATATTAAAAACAATAGTAAGTAGAATTAATGTACCTTCCGTTCGGTTTTAGTCATGTTTAAACTTCCCACGTATGTATATGATTGTTCTTGAACACAACCATTTTTGTTTACCCAATTAATTGTATCCAAAATTACACGTCCATCCTCATTTAATTTTCCATCTAAAAGGAAATTATCAAAGATGACCTGGGCTGAAAACTCTATCACCTCTCTGCCTTTCTCAACATAATGTAAAACCTCAAGCACACCACAGACAGCGAATGCAAAGCAACAATCTGAAGAAAAAACATAATAGTGAATGAAAAGTTAAATATTTAAAATTTGTTTTAAACTATATAAACTATAATTAAGAAATAATAATATATAAAAAACTTACTGCCATATCGTTAGTTTCTGATTGAATTAAAAAAATCGCTTCTTCTCCAATCACAATAGGTAAAACAAGAACGGATTATATTTGTGTAAAATTAAAATAAATATTATGATAATTAAATTATTGAAATATTTTTGTAAGAATTTGATATTTGACACAATTTTAATTGAATAAAATATATATTATAAAAATTGTATCTAAATATAAATGTGATAATGTTGGGTTTGGGCTCCTTCCTATATGAAGAAAGGTCTAAATATGATTAGCCCATTTGTCTCACTTATTTAAGCGGAGATGATCAATTTAGAGTCGATAGAGATGGAGAGAAAACAAGGGTTCAAAAGAGAGAAAAGAGGAGAAAAACCTATTCCCGTTTTTGTGCAACCAGACTCACTAAATCGACGATCATGGATTTGTTAACCATTGAATCATACACACATATATATAATAAAAAAAATTAAATCACATATATAATAAAGATTTAAGCAAATAATTTAAGTTTCACTCACTCCTTTCAACTTTCCCAATTCTCCGTTCCAAAATATTTGGGCCGCCACATGTGCTATCCTTATCTCATATTCTAATAACTTTCCAACGGTTTTGTACTTTTCTTTTTTGAACTTTAAGTCGTCTTTAAGATCCATTTCTCGTGAAGTATCAAATCTTAAACATTCCTAAATATATGAGTGTAAAAAATAAATTCGAATATTCTAAATAAACAATATTAAAAACAATAGTAAGTAGAATTAATGTACCTTCCGTTCGGTTTTAGTCATGTTTAAACTTCCCACGTATGTATATGATTGTTCTTGAACACAACCATTTTTGTTTACCCAATTAATTGTATCCAAAATTACACGTCCATCCTCATTTAATTTTCCATCTAAAAGGAAATTATCAAAGATGACCTGGGCTGAAAACTCTATCACCTCTCTGCCTTTCTCAACATAATGTAAAACCTCAAGCACACCACAGACAGCGAATGCAAAGCAACAATCTGAAGAAAAAACATAATAGTGAATGAAAAGTTAAATATTTAAAATTTGTTTTAAACTATATAAACTATAATTAAGAAATAATAATATATAAAAAAACTTACTGCCATATCGTTAGTTTCTGATTGAATTAAAAAAATCGCTTCTTCTCCAATCACAATAGGTAAAACAAGAACGGATTATATTTGTGTAAAATTAAAATAAATATTATGATAATTAAATTATTGAAATATTTTTGTAAGAATTTGATATTTGACACAATTTTAATTGAATAAAATATATATTATAAAAATTGTATCTAAATATAAATGTGATAATGTTGGGTTTGGGCTCCTTCCTATATGAAGAAAGGTCTAAATATGATTAGCCCATTTGTCTCACTTATTTAAGCGGAGATGATCAATTTAGAGTCGATAGAGATGGAGAGAAAACAAGGGTTCAAAAGAGAGAAAAGAGGAGAAAAACCTATTCCCGTTTTTGTGCAACCAGACTCACTAAATCGACGATCATGGATTTGTTAACCATTGAATCATACACACATATATATAATAAAAAAAATTAAATCACATATATAATAAAGATTTAAGCAAATAATTTAAGTTTCACTCACTCCTTTCAACTTTCCCAATTCTCCGTTCCAAAATATTTGGGCCGCCACATGTGCTATCCTTATCTCATATTCTAATAACTTTCCAACGGTTTTGTACTTTTCTTTTTTGAACTTTAAGTCGTCTTTAAGATCCATTTCTCGTGAAGTATCAAATCTTAAACATTCCTAAATGTATGAGTGTAAAAAATAAATTCGAATATTCTAAATAAACAATATTAAAAACAATAGTAAGTAGAATTAATGTACCTTCCGTTCGGTTTTAGTCATGTTTAAACTTCCCACGTATGTATATGATTGTTCTTGAACACAACCATTTTTGTTTACCCAATTAATTGTATCCAAAATTACACGTCCATCCTCATTTAATTTTCCATCTAAAAGGAAATTATCAAAGATGACCTGGGCTGAAAACTCTATCACCTCTCTGCCTTTCTCAACATAATGTAAAACCTCAAGCACACCACAGACAGCGAATGCAAAGCAACAATCTGAAGAAAAAACATAATAGTGAATGAAAAGTTAAATATTTAAAATTTGTTTTAAACTATATAAACTATAATTAAGAAATAATAATATATAAAAAACTTACTGCCATATCGTTAGTTTCTGATTGAATTAAAAAAATCGCTTCTTCTCCAATCACAATAGGTAAAACAAGAACGGATTATATTTGTGTAAAATTAAAATAAATATTATGATAATTAAATTATTGAAATATTTTTGTAAGAATTTGATATTTGACACAATTTTAATTGAATAAAATATATATTATAAAAATTGTATCTAAATATAAATGTGATAATGTTGGGTTTGGGCTCCTTCCTATATGAAGAAAGGTCTAAATATGATTAGCCCATTTGTCTCACTTATTTAAGCGGAGATGATCAATTTAGAGTCGATAGAGATGGAGAGAAAACAAGGGTTCAAAAGAGAGAAAAGAGGAGAAAAACCTATTCCCGTTTTTGTGCAACCAGACTCACTAAATCGACGATCATGGATTTGTTAACCATTGAATCATACACACATATATATAATAAAAAAATTAAATCACATATATAATAAAGATTTAAGCAAATAATTTAAGTTTCACTCACTCCTTTCAACTTTCCAATTCTCCGTTCCAAAATATTTGGGCCGCCACATGTGCTATCCTTATCTCATATTCTAATAACTTTCCAACGGTTTTGTACTTTTCTTTTTTGAACTTTAAGTCGTCTTTAAGATCCATTTCTCGTGAAGTATCAAATCTTAAACATTCCTAAATATATGAGTGTAAAAAATAAATTCGAATATTCTAAATAAACAATATTAAAAACAATAGTAAGTAGAATTAATGTACCTTCCGTTCGGTTTTAGTCATGTTTAAACTTCCCACGTATGTATATGATTGTTCTTGAACACAACCATTTTTGTTTACCCAATTAATTGTATCCAAAATTACACGTCCATCCTCATTTAATTTTCCATCTAAAAGGAAATTATCAAAGATGACCTGGGCTGAAAACTCTATCACCTCTCTGCCTTTCTCAACATAATGTAAAACCTCAAGCACACCACAGACAGCGAATGCAAAGCAACAATCTGAAGAAAAAACATAATAGTGAATGAAAAGTTAAATATTTAAAATTTGTTTTAAACTATATAAACTATAATTAAGAAATAATAATATATAAAAAACTTACTGCCATATCGTTAGTTTCTGATTGAATTAAAAAAATCGCTTCTTCTCCAATCACAATAGGTAAAACAAGAACGGATTATATTTGTGTAAAATTAAAATAAATATTATGATAATTAAATTATTGAAATATTTTTGTAAGAATTTGATATTTGACACAATTTTAATTGAATAAAATATATATTATAAAAATTGTATCTAAATATAAATGTGATAATGTTGGGTTTGGGCTCCTTCCTATATGAAGAAAGGTCTAAATATGATTAGCCCATTTGTCTCACTTATTTAAGCGGAGATGATCAATTTAGAGTCGATAGAGATGGAGAGAAAACAAGGGTTCAAAAGAGAGAAAAGAGGAGAAAAACCTATTCCCGTTTTTGTGCAACCAGACTCACTAAATCGACGATCATGGATTTGTTAACCATTGAATCATACACACATATATATAATAAAAAAAATTAAATCACATATATAATAAAGATTTAAGCAAATAATTTAAGTTTCACTCACTCCTTTCAACTTTCCCAATTCTCCGTTCCAAAATATTTGGGCCGCCACATGTGCTATCCTTATCTCATATTCTAATAACTTTCCAACGGTTTTGTACTTTTCTTTTTTGAACTTTAAGTCGTCTTTAAGATCCATTTCTCGTGAAGTATCAAATCTTAAACATTCCTAAATATATGAGTGTAAAAAATAAATTCGAATATTCTAAATAAACAATATTAAAAACAATAGTAAGTAGAATTAATGTACCTTCCGTTCGGTTTTAGTCATGTTTAAACTTCCCACGTATGTATATGATTGTTCTTGAACACAACCATTTTTGTTTACCCAATTAATTGTATCCAAAATTACACGTCCATCCTCATTTAATTTTCCATCTAAAAGGAAATTATCAAAGATGACCTGGGCTGAAAACTCTATCACCTCTCTGCCTTTCTCAACATAATGTAAAACCTCAAGCACACCACAGACAGCGAATGCAAAGCAACAATCTGAAGAAAAAACATAATAGTGAATGAAAAGTTAAATATTTAAAATTTGTTTTAAACTATATAAACTATAATTAAGAAATAATAATATATAAAAAACTTACTGCCATATCGTTAGTTTCTGATTGAATTAAAAAAATCGCTTCTTCTCCAATCACAATAGGTAAAACAAGAACGGATTATATTTGTGTAAAATTAAAATAAATATTATGATAATTAAATTATTGAAATATTTTTGTAAGAATTTGATATTTGACACAATTTTAATTGAATAAAATATATATTATAAAAATTGTATCTAAATATAAATGTGATAATGTTGGGTTTGGGCTCCTTCCTATATGAAGAAAGGTCTAAATATGATTAGCCCATTTGTCTCACTTATTTAAGCGGAGATGATCAATTTAGAGTCGATAGAGATGGAGAGAAAACAAGGGTTCAAAAGAGAGAAAAGAGGAGAAAAACCTATTCCCGTTTTTGTGCAACCAGACTCACTAAATCGACGATCATGGATTTGTTAACCATTGAATCATACACACATATATATAATAAAAAAATTAAATCACATATATAATAAAGATTTAAGCAAATAATTTAAGTTTCACTCACTCCTTTCAACTTTCCCAATTCTCCGTTCCAAAATATTTGGGCCGCCACATGTGCTATCCTTATCTCATATTCTAATAACTTTCCAACGGTTTTGTACTTTTCTTTTTTGAACTTTAAGTCGTCTTTAAGATCCATTTCTCGTGAAGTATCAAATCTTAAACATTCCTAAATATATGAGTGTAAAAAATAAATTCGAATATTCTAAATAAACAATATTAAAAACAATAGTAAGTAGAATTAATGTACCTTCCGTTCGGTTTTAGTCATGTTTAAACTTCCCACGTATGTATATGATTGTTCTTGAACACAACCATTTTTGTTTACCCAATTAATTGTATCCAAAATTACACGTCCATCCTCATTTAATTTTCCATCTAAAAGGAAATTATCAAAGATGACCTGGGCTGAAAACTCTATCACCTCTCTGCCTTTCTCAACATAATGTAAAACCTCAAGCACACCACAGACAGCGAATGCAAAGCAACAATCTGAAGAAAAAACATAATAGTGAATGAAAAGTTAAATATTTAAAATTTGTTTTAAACTATATAAACTATAATTAAGAAATAATAATATATAAAAAAACTTACTGCCATATCGTTAGTTTCTGATTGAATTAAAAAAATCGCTTCTTCTCCAATCACAATAGGTAAAACAAGAACGGATTATATTTGTGTAAAATTAAAATAAATATTATGATAATTAAATTATTGAAATATTTTTGTAAGAATTTGATATTTGACACAATTTTAATTGAATAAAATATATATTATAAAAATTGTATCTAAATATAAATGTGATAATGTTGGGTTTGGGCTCCTTCCTATATGAAGAAAGGTCTAAATATGATTAGCCCATTTGTCTCACTTATTTAAGCGGAGATGATCAATTTAGAGTCGATAGAGATGGAGAGAAAACAAGGGTTCAAAAGAGAGAAAAGAGGAGAAAAACCTATTCCCGTTTTTGTGCAACCAGACTCACTAAATCGACGATCATGGATTTGTTAACCATTGAATCATACACACATATATATAATAAAAAAAATTAAATCACATATATAATAAAGATTTAAGCAAATAATTTAAGTTTCACTCACTCCTTTCAACTTTTCCAATTCTCCGTTCCAAAATATTTGGGCCGCCACATGTGCTATCCTTATCTCATATTCTAATAACTTTCCAACGGTTTTGTACTTTTCTTTTTTGAACTTTAAGTCGTCTTTAAGATCCATTTCTCGTGAAGTATCAAATCTTAAACATTCCTAAATATATGAGTGTAAAAAATAAATTCGAATATTCTAAATAAACAATATTAAAAACAATAGTAAGTAGAATTAATGTACCTTCCGTTCGGTTTTAGTCATGTTTAAACTTCCCACGTATGTATATGATTGTTCTTGAACACAACCATTTTTGTTTACCCAATTAATTGTATCCAAAATTACACGTCCATCCTCATTTAATTTTCCATCTAAAAGGAAATTATCAAAGATGACCTGGGCTGAAAACTCTATCACCTCTCTGCCTTTCTCAACATAATGTAAAACCTCAAGCACACCACAGACAGCGAATGCAAAGCAACAATCTGAAGAAAAAACATAATAGTGAATGAAAAGTTAAATATTTAAAATTTGTTTTAAACTATATAAACTATAATTAAGAAATAATAATATATAAAAAAACTTACTGCCATATCGTTAGTTTCTGATTGAATTAAAAAAATCGCTTCTTCTCCAATCACAATAGGTAAAACAAGAACGGATTATATTTGTGTAAAATTAAAATAAATATTATGATAATTAAATTATTGAAATATTTTTGTAAGAATTTGATATTTGACACAATTTTAATTGAATAAAATATATATTATAAAAATTGTATCTAAATATAAATGTGATAATGTTGGGTTTGGGCTCCTTCCTATATGAAGAAAGGTCTAAATATGATTAGCCCATTTGTCTCACTTATTTAAGCGGAGATGATCAATTTAGAGTCGATAGAGATGGAGAGAAAACAAGGGTTCAAAAGAGAGAAAAGAGGAGAAAAACCTATTCCCGTTTTTGTGCAACCAGACTCACTAAATCGACGATCATGGATTTGTTAACCATTGAATCATACACACATATATATAATAAAAAAATTAAATCACATATATAATAAAGATTTAAGCAAATAATTTAAGTTTCACTCACTCCTTTCAACTTTCCCAATTCTCCGTTCCAAAATATTTGGGCCGCCACATGTGCTATCCTTATCTCATATTCTAATAACTTTCCAACGGTTTTGTACTTTTCTTTTTTGAACTTTAAGTCGTCTTTAAGATCCATTTCTCGTGAAGTATCAAATCTTAAACATTCCTAAATATATGAGTGTAAAAAATAAATTCGAATATTCTAAATAAACAATATTAAAAACAATAGTAAGTAGAATTAATGTACCTTCCGTTCGGTTTTAGTCATGTTTAAACTTCCCACGTATGTATATGATTGTTCTTGAACACAACCATTTTTGTTTACCCAATTAATTGTATCCAAAATTACACGTCCATCCTCATTTAATTTTCCATCTAAAAGGAAATTATCAAAGATGACCTGGGCTGAAAACTCTATCACCTCTCTGCCTTTCTCAACATAATGTAAAACCTCAAGCACACCACAGACAGCGAATGCAAAGCAACAATCTGAAGAAAAAACATAATAGTGAATGAAAAGTTAAATATTTAAAATTTGTTTTAAACTATATAAACTATAATTAAGAAATAATAATATATAAAAAAACTTACTGCCATATCGTTAGTTTCTGATTGAATTAAAAAAATCGCTTCTTCTCCAATCACAATAGGTAAAACAAGAACGGATTATATTTGTGTAAAATTAAAATAAATATTATGATAATTAAATTATTGAAATATTTTTGTAAGAATTTGATATTTGACACAATTTTAATTGAATAAAATATATATTATAAAAATTGTATCTAAATATAAATGTGATAATGTTGGGTTTGGGCTCCTTCCTATATGAAGAAAGGTCTAAATATGATTAGCCCATTTGTCTCACTTATTTAAGCGGAGATGATCAATTTAGAGTCGATAGAGATGGAGAGAAAACAAGGGTTCAAAAGAGAGAAAAGAGGAGAAAAACCTATTCCCGTTTTTGTGCAACCAGACTCACTAAATCGACGATCATGGATTTGTTAACCATTGAATCATACACACATATATATAATAAAAAAATTAAATCACATATATAATAAAGATTTAAGCAAATAATTTAAGTTTCACTCACTCCTTTCAACTTTCCAATTCTCCGTTCCAAAATATTTGGGCCGCCACATGTGCTATCCTTATCTCATATTCTAATAACTTTCCAACGGTTTTGTACTTTTCTTTTTTGAACTTTAAGTCGTCTTTAAGATCAAAAAAAAAAAAAAAAAAAAGAAAAAAAAAAAACATTTCTCGTGAAGTATCAAATCTTAAACATTCCTAAATATATGAGTGTAAAAAATAAATTCGAATATTCTAAATAAACAATATTAAAAACAATAGTAAGTAGAATTAATGTACCTTCCGTTCGGTTTTAGTCATGTTTAAACTTCCCACGTATGTATATGATTGTTCTTGAACACAACCATTTTTGTTTACCCAATTAATTGTATCCAAAATTACACGTCCATCCTCATTTAATTTTCCATCTAAAAGGAAATTATCAAAGATGACCTGGGCTGAAAACTCTATCACCTCTCTGCCTTTCTCAACATAATGTAAAACCTCAAGCACACCACAGACAGCGAATGCAAAGCAACAATCTGAAGAAAAAACATAATAGTGAATGAAAAGTTAAATATTTAAAATTTGTTTTAAACTATATAAACTATAATTAAGAAATAATAATATATAAAAAAACTTACTGCCATATCGTTAGTTTCTGATTGAATTAAAAAAATCGCTTCTTCTCCAATCACAATAGGTAAAACAAGAACGGATTATATTTGTGTAAAATTAAAATAAATATTATGATAATTAAATTATTGAAATATTTTTGTAAGAATTTGATATTTGACACAATTTTAATTGAATAAAATATATATTATAAAAATTGTATCTAAATATAAATGTGATAATGTTGGGTTTGGGCTCCTTCCTATATGAAGAAAGGTCTAAATATGATTAGCCCATTTGTCTCACTTATTTAAGCGGAGATGATCAATTTAGAGTCGATAGAGATGGAGAGAAAACAAGGGTTCAAAAGAGAGAAAAGAGGAGAAAAACCTATTCCCGTTTTTGTGCAACCAGACTCACTAAATCGACGATCATGGATTTGTTAACCATTGAATCATACACACATATATATAATAAAAAAATTAAATCACATATATAATAAAGATTTAAGCAAATAATTTAAGTTTCACTCACTCCTTTCAACTTTCCAATTCTCCGTTCCAAAATATTTGGGCCGCCACATGTGCTATCCTTATCTCATATTCTAATAACTTTCCAACGGTTTTGTACTTTTCTTTTTTGAACTTTAAGTCGTCTTTAAGATCCATTTCTCGTGAAGTATCAAATCTTAAACATTCCTAAATATATGAGTGTAAAAAATAAATTCGAATATTCTAAATAAACAATATTAAAAACAATAGTAAGTAGAATTAATGTACCTTCCGTTCGGTTTTAGTCATGTTTAAACTTCCCACGTATGTATATGATTGTTCTTGAACACAACCATTTTTGTTTACCCAATTAATTGTATCCAAAATTACACGTCCATCCTCATTTAATTTTCCATCTAAAAGGAAATTATCAAAGATGACCTGGGCTGAAAACTCTATCACCTCTCTGCCTTTCTCAACATAATGTAAAACCTCAAGCACACCACAGACAGCGAATGCAAAGCAACAATCTGAAGAAAAAACATAATAGTGAATGAAAAGTTAAATATTTAAAATTTGTTTTAAACTATATAAACTATAATTAAGAAATAATAATATAAAAAAACTTACTGCCATATCGTTAGTTTCTGATTGAATTAAAAAAATCGCTTCTTCTCCAATCACAATAGGTAAAACAAGAACGGATTATATTTGTGTAAAATTAAAATAAATATTATGATAATTAAATTATTGAAATATTTTTGTAAGAATTTGATATTTGACACAATTTTAATTGAATAAAATATATATTATAAAAATTGTATCTAAATATAAATGTGATAATGTTGGGTTTGGGCTCCTTCCTATATGAAGAAAGGTCTAAATATGATTAGCCCATTTGTCTCACTTATTTAAGCGGAGATGATCAATTTAGAGTCGATAGAGATGGAGAGAAAACAAGGGTTCAAAAGAGAGAAAAGAGGAGAAAAACCTATTCCCGTTTTTGTGCAACCAGACTCACTAAATCGACGATCATGGATTTGTTAACCATTGAATCATACACACATATATATAATAAAAAAAATTAAATCACATATATAATAAAGATTTAAGCAAATAATTTAAGTTTCACTCACTCCTTTCAACTTTCCAATTCTCCGTTCCAAAATATTTGGGCCGCCACATGTGCTATCCTTATCTCATATTCTAATAACTTTCCAACGGTTTTGTACTTTTCTTTTTTGAACTTTAAGTCGTCTTTAAGATCCATTTCTCGTGAAGTATCAAATCTTAAACATTCCTAAATATATGAGTGTAAAAAATAAATTCGAATATTCTAAATAAACAATATTAAAAACAATAGTAAGTAGAATTAATGTACCTTCCGTTCGGTTTTAGTCATGTTTAAACTTCCCACGTATGTATATGATTGTTCTTGAACACAACCATTTTTGTTTACCCAATTAATTGTATCCAAAATTACACGTCCATCCTCATTTAATTTTCCATCTAAAAGGAAATTATCAAAGATGACCTGGGCTGAAAACTCTATCACCTCTCTGCCTTTCTCAACATAATGTAAAACCTCAAGCACACCACAGACAGCGAATGCAAAGCAACAATCTGAAGAAAAAACATAATAGTGAATGAAAAGTTAAATATTTAAAATTTGTTTTAAACTATATAAACTATAATTAAGAAATAATAATATATAAAAAACTTACTGCCATATCGTTAGTTTCTGATTGAATTAAAAAAATCGCTTCTTCTCCAATCACAATAGGTAAAACAAGAACGGATTATATTTGTGTAAAATTAAAATAAATATTATGATAATTAAATTATTGAAATATTTTTGTAAGAATTTGATATTTGACACAATTTTAATTGAATAAAATATATATTATAAAAATTGTATCTAAATATAAATGTGATAATGTTGGGTTTGGGCTCCTTCCTATATGAAGAAAGGTCTAAATATGATTAGCCCATTTGTCTCACTTATTTAAGCGGAGATGATCAATTTAGAGTCGATAGAGATGGAGAGAAAACAAGGGTTCAAAAGAGAGAAAAGAGGAGAAAAACCTATTCCCGTTTTTGTGCAACCAGACTCACTAAATCGACGATCATGGATTTGTTAACCATTGAATCATACACACATATATATAATAAAAAAAATTAAATCACATATATAATAAAGATTTAAGCAAATAATTTAAGTTTCACTCACTCCTTTCAACTTTCCAATTCTCCGTTCCAAAATATTTGGGCCGCCACATGTGCTATCCTTATCTCATATTCTAATAACTTTCCAACGGTTTTGTACTTTTCTTTTTTGAACTTTAAGTCGTCTTTAAGATCCATTTCTCGTGAAGTATCAAATCTTAAACATTCCTAAATATATGAGTGTAAAAAATAAATTCGAATATTCTAAATAAACAATATTAAAAACAATAGTAAGTAGAATTAATGTACCTTCCGTTCGGTTTTAGTCATGTTTAAACTTCCCACGTATGTATATGATTGTTCTTGAACACAACCATTTTTGTTTACCCAATTAATTGTATCCAAAATTACACGTCCATCCTCATTTAATTTTCCATCTAAAAGGAAATTATCAAAGATGACCTGGGCTGAAAACTCTATCACCTCTCTGCCTTTCTCAACATAATGTAAAACCTCAAGCACACCACAGACAGCGAATGCAAAGCAACAATCTGAAGAAAAAACATAATAGTGAATGAAAAGTTAAATATTTAAAATTTGTTTTAAACTATATAAACTATAATTAAGAAATAATAATATATAAAAAAACTTACTGCCATATCGTTAGTTTCTGATTGAATTAAAAAAATCGCTTCTTCTCCAATCACAATAGGTAAAACAAGAACGGATTATATTTGTGTAAAATTAAAATAAATATTATGATAATTAAATTATTGAAATATTTTTGTAAGAATTTGATATTTGACACAATTTTAATTGAATAAAATATATATTATAAAAATTGTATCTAAATATAAATGTGATAATGTTGGGTTTGGGCTCCTTCCTATATGAAGAAAGGTCTAAATATGATTAGCCCATTTGTCTCACTTATTTAAGCGGAGATGATCAATTTAGAGTCGATAGAGATGGAGAGAAAACAAGGGTTCAAAAGAGAAAAGAGGAGAAAAACCTATTCCCGTTTTTGTGCAACCAGACTCACTAAATCGACGATCATGGATTTGTTAACCATTGAATCATACACACATATATATAATAAAAAAAATTAAATCACATATATAATAAAGATTTAAGCAAATAATTTAAGTTTCACTCACTCCTTTCAACTTTTCCAATTCTCCGTTCCAAAATATTTGGGCCGCCACATGTGCTATCCTTATCTCATATTCTAATAACTTTCCAACGGTTTTGTACTTTTCTTTTTTGAACTTTAAGTCGTCTTTAAGATCCATTTCTCGTGAAGTATCAAATCTTAAACATTCCTAAATATATGAGTGTAAAAAATAAATTCGAATATTCTAAATAAACAATATTAAAAACAATAGTAAGTAGAATTAATGTACCTTCCGTTCGGTTTTAGTCATGTTTAAACTTCCCACGTATGTATATGATTGTTCTTGAACACAACCATTTTTGTTTACCCAATTAATTGTATCCAAAATTACACGTCCATCCTCATTTAATTTTCCATCTAAAAGGAAATTATCAAAGATGACCTGGGCTGAAAACTCTATCACCTCTCTGCCTTTCTCAACATAATGTAAAACCTCAAGCACACCACAGACAGCGAATGCAAAGCAACAATCTGAAGAAAAAACATAATAGTGAATGAAAAGTTAAATATTTAAAATTTGTTTTAAACTATATAAACTATAATTAAGAAATAATAATATATAAAAAAACTTACTGCCATATCGTTAGTTTCTGATTGAATTAAAAAATCGCTTCTTCTCCAATCACAATAGGTAAAACAAGAACGGATTATATTTGTGTAAAATTAAAATAAATATTATGATAATTAAATTATTGAAATATTTTGTAAGAATTTGATATTTGACACAATTTTAATTGAATAAAATATATATTATAAAAATTGTATCTAAATATAAATGTGATAATGTTGGGTTTGGGCTCCTTCCTATATGAAGAAAGGTCTAAATATGATTAGCCCATTTGTCTCACTTATTTAAGCGGAGATGATCAATTTAGAGTCGATAGAGATGGAGAGAAAACAAGGGTTCAAAAGAGAGAAAAGAGGAGAAAAACCTATTCCCGTTTTTGTGCAACCAGACTCACTAAATCGACGATCATGGATTTGTTAACCATTGAATCATACACACATATATATAATAAAAAAAATTAAATCACATATATAATAAAGATTTAAGCAAATAATTTAAGTTTCACTCACTCCTTTCAACTTTTCCAATTCTCCGTTCCAAAATATTTGGGCCGCCACATGTGCTATCCTTATCTCATATTCTAATAACTTTCCAACGGTTTTGTACTTTTCTTTTTTGAACTTTAAGTCGTCTTTAAGATCCATTTCTCGTGAAGTATCAAATCTTAAACATTCCTAAATATATGAGTGTAAAAAATAAATTCGAATATTCTAAATAAACAATATTAAAAACAATAGTAAGTAGAATTAATGTACCTTCCGTTCGGTTTTAGTCATGTTTAAACTTCCCACGTATGTATATGATTGTTCTTGAACACAACCATTTTTGTTTACCCAATTAATTGTATCCAAAATTACACGTCCATCCTCATTTAATTTTCCATCTAAAAGGAAATTATCAAAGATGACCTGGGCTGAAAACTCTATCACCTCTCTGCCTTTCTCAACATAATGTAAAACCTCAAGCACACCACAGACAGCGAATGCAAAGCAACAATCTGAAGAAAAAACATAATAGTGAATGAAAAGTTAAATATTTAAAATTTGTTTTAAACTATATAAACTATAATTAAGAAATAATAATATATAAAAAACTTACTGCCATATCGTTAGTTTCTGATTGAATTAAAAAAATCGCTTCTTCTCCAATCACAATAGGTAAAACAAGAACGGATTATATTTGTGTAAAATTAAAATAAATATTATGATAATTAAATTATTGAAATATTTTTGTAAGAATTTGATATTTGACACAATTTTAATTGAATAAAATATATATTATAAAAATTGTATCTAAATATAAATGTGATAATGTTGGGTTTGGGCTCCTTCCTATATGAAGAAAGGTCTAAATATGATTAGCCCATTTGTCTCACTTATTTAAGCGGAGATGATCAATTTAGAGTCGATAGAGATGGAGAGAAAACAAGGGTTCAAAAGAGAGAAAAGAGGAGAAAAACCTATTCCCGTTTTTGTGCAACCAGACTCACTAAATCGACGATCATGGATTTGTTAACCATTGAATCATACACACATATATATAATAAAAAAAATTAAATCACATATATAATAAAGATTTAAGCAAATAATTTAAGTTTCACTCACTCCTTTCAACTTTCCCAATTCTCCGTTCCAAATATTTGGGCCGCCACATGTGCTATCCTTATCTCATATTCTAATAACTTTCCAACGGTTTTGTACTTTTCTTTTTTGAACTTTAAGTCGTCTTTAAGATCCATTTCTCGTGAAGTATCAAATCTTAAACATTCCTAAATATATGAGTGTAAAAAATAAATTCGAATATTCTAAATAAACAATATTAAAAACAATAGTAAGTAGAATTAATGTACCTTCCGTTCGGTTTTAGTCATGTTAAACTTCCCACGTATGTATATGATTGTTCTTGAACACAACCATTTTTGTTTACCCAATTAATTGTATCCAAAATTACACGTCCATCCTCATTTAATTTTCCATCTAAAAGGAAATTAT
The DNA here is from genome assembly GCF_024323335.1 of Lathyrus oleraceus. Classification (NCBI taxonomy): domain Eukaryota; kingdom Viridiplantae; phylum Streptophyta; class Magnoliopsida; order Fabales; family Fabaceae; genus Lathyrus; species Lathyrus oleraceus. The sequence goes on along the minus strand of NW_026112658.1, from coordinate 6,759 downwards.
CAAAGATGACCTGGGCTGAAAACTCTATCACCTCTCTGCCTTTCTCAACATAATGTAAAACCTCAAGCACACCACAGACAGCGAATGCAAAGCAACAATCTGAAGAAAAAACATAATAGTGAATGAAAAGTTAAATATTTAAAATTTGTTTTAAACTATATAAACTATAATTAAGAAATAATAATATATATAAAAACTTACTGCCATATCGTTAGTTTCTGATTGAATTAAAAAAATCGCTTCTTCTCCAATCACAATAGGTAAAACAAGAACGGATTATATTTGTGTAAAATTAAAATAAATATTATGATAATTAATTATTGAAATATTTTTGTAAGAATTTGATATTTGACACAATTTTAATTGAATAAAATATATATTATAAAAATTGTATCTAAATATAAATGTGATAATGTTGGGTTTGGGCTCCTTCCTATATGAAGAAAGGTCTAAATATGATTAGCCCATTTGTCTCACTTATTTAAGCGGAGATGATCAATTTAGAGTCGATAGAGATGGAGAGAAAACAAGGGTTCAAAAGAGAGAAAAGAGGAGAAAAACCTATTCCCGTTTTTGTGCAACCAGACTCACTAAATCGACGATCATGGATTTGTTAACCATTGAATCATACACACATATATATAATAAAAAAATTAAATCACATATATAATAAAGATTTAAGCAAATAATTTAAGTTTCACTCACTCCTTTCAACTTTCCCAATTCTCCGTTCCAAAATATTTGGGCCGCCACATGTGCTATCCTTATCTCATATTCTAATAACTTTCCAACGGTTTTGTACTTTTCTTTTTTGAACTTTAAGTCGTCTTTAAGATCCATTTCTCGTGAAGTATCAAATCTTAAACATTCCTAAATGTATGAGTGTAAAAAATAAATTCGAATATTCTAAATAAACAATATTAAAAACAATAGTAAGTAGAATTAATGTACCTTCCGTTCGGTTTTAGTCATGTTTAAACTTCCCACGTATGTATATGATTGTTCTTGAACACAACCATTTTTGTTTACCCAATTAATTGTATCCAAAATTACACGTCCATCCTCATTTAATTTTCCATCTAAAAGGAAATTATCAAAGATGACCTGGGCTGAAAACTCTATCACCTCTCTGCCTTTCTCAACATAATGTAAAACCTCAAGCACACCACAGACAGCGAATGCAAAGCAACAATCTGAAGAAAAAACATAATAGTGAATGAAAAGTTAAATATTTAAAATTTGTTTTAAACTATATAAACTATAATTAAGAATAATAATATATAAAAAACTTACTGCCATATCGTTAGTTTCTGATTGAATTAAAAAAATCGCTTCTTCTCCAATCACAATAGGTAAAACAAGAACGGATTATATTTGTGTAAATTAAAATAAATATTATGATAATTAAATTATTGAAATATTTTTGTAAGAATTTGATATTTGACACAATTTTAATTGAATAAAATATATATTATAAAAATTGTATCTAAATATAAATGTGATAATGTTGGGTTTGGGCTCCTTCCTATATGAAGAAAGGTCTAAATATGATTAGCCCATTTGTCTCACTTATTTAAGCGGAGATGATCAATTTAGAGTCGATAGAGATGGAGAGAAAACAAGGGTTCAAAAGAGAAAAGAGGAGAAAAACCTATTCCCGTTTTTGTGCAACCAGACTCACTAAATCGACGATCATGGATTTGTTAACCATTGAATCATACACACATATATATAAAAAAAAAATTAAATCACATATATAATAAAGATTTAAGCAAATAATTTAAGTTTCACTCACTCCTTTCAACTTTCCCAATTCTCCGTTCCAAAATATTTGGGCCGCCACATGTGCTATCCTTATCTCATATTCTAATAACTTTCCAACGGTTTTGTACTTTTCTTTTTGAACTTTAAGTCGTCTTTAAGATCCATTTCTCGTGAAGTATCAAATCTTAAACATTCCTAAATATATGAGTGTAAAAAATAAATTCGAATATTCTAAATAAACAATATTAAAAACAATAGTAAGTAGAATTAATGTACCTTCCGTTCGGTTTTAGTCATGTTTAAACTTCCCACGTATGTATATGATTGTTCTTGAACACAACCATTTTTGTTTACCCAATTAATTGTATCCAAAATTACACGTCCATCCTATTTAATTTTCCATCTAAAAGGAAATTATCAAAGATGACCTGGGCTGAAAACTCTATCACCTCTCTGCCTTTCTCAACATAATGTAAAACCTCAAGCACACCACAGACAGCGAATGCAAAGCAACAATCTGAAGAAAAAACATAATAGTGAATGAAAAGTTAAATATTTAAAATTTGTTTTAAACTATATAAACTATAATTAAGAAATAATAATATATAAAAAAACTTACTGCCATATCGTTAGTTTCTGATTGAATTAAAAAAATCGCTTCTTCTCCAATCACAATAGGTAAAACAAGAACGGATTATATTTGTGTAAAATTAAATAAATTTATGATAATTAAATTATTGAAATATTTTGTAAGAATTTGATATTTGACACAATTTTAATTGAATAAAATATATATTATAAAAATTGTATCTAAATATAAATGTGATAATGTTGGGTTTGGGCTCCTTCCTATATGAAGAAAGGTCTAAATATGATTAGCCCATTTGTCTCACTTATTTAAGCGGAGATGATCAATTTAGAGTCGATAGAGATGGAGAGAAAACAAGGGTTCAAAAGAGAGAAAAGAGGAGAAAAACCTATTCCCGTTTTTTGTGCAACCAGACTCACTAATCGACGATCATGGATTTGTTAACCATTGAATCACACACTAATATAATAAAAAAAATTAAATCACATATATAATAAAGATTTAAGCAAATAATTTAAGTTTCACTCACTCCTTTCAACTTTCCCATTCTCCGTTCCAAAATATTTGGGCCGCCACATGTGCTATCCTTATCTCATATTCTAATAACTTTCCAACGGTTTGTACTTTTCTTTTTGAACTTTAAGTCGTCTTTAAGATCCATTTCTCGTGAAGTATCAAATCTTAAACATTCCTAAATATATGAGTGTAAAAAATAAATTCGAATATTCTAAATAAACAATATTAAAAACAATAGTAAGTAGAATTAATGTACCTTCCGTTCGGTTTTAGTCATGTTTAAACTTCCCACGTATGTATATGATTGTTCTTGAACACAACCATTTTTGTTTACCCATTAATTGTATCCAAAATTACACGTCCATCCTCATTTAATTTTCCATCTAAAAGGAAATTATCAAAGATGACCTGGGCTGAAAACTCTATCACCTCTCTGCCTTTCTCAACATAATGTAAAACCTCAAGCACACCACAGACAGCGAATGCAAAGCAACAATCTGAGAAAAAAAACATAATAGTGAATGAAAAGTTAAATATTTAAAATTTGTTTTTAAACTATATAAACTATAATAAGAAATAATAATATATATAAAAACTTACTGCCATATCGTTAGTTTCTGATTGAATTAAAAAAATCGCTTCTTCTCCAATCACAATAGGTAAAACAAGAACGGATTATATTTGTGTAAAATTAAAATAAATATTATGATAATAAATTATTGAATATTTTTGTAAGATTTGATATTTGACACAATTTTAATTGAATAAAATATATATTATAAAAATTGTATCTAAATATAAATGTGATAATGTTGGTTTGGGCTCCTTCCTATATGAAGAAAGGTCTAAATATGATTAGCCCATTTGTCTCACTTATTTAAGCGGAGATGATCAATTTAGAGTCGATAGAGATGGAGAGAAACAAGGTTCAAAAGAGAGAAAAGAGGAGAAAACCTATTCCCGTTTTTGTGCAACCAGACTCACTAAATCGACGATCATGGATTTGTTAACCATTGAATCATACACACATATATATAATAAAAAAAATTAAATCACATATATAATAAGATTAAGCAAATAATTTAAGTTTCACTCACTCCTTTCAACTTTTCCAATTCTCCGTTCCAAAATATTTGGGCCGCCACATGTGCGCTATCCTTATCTCATATTCTAATAACTTTCCAACGGTTTTGTACTTTTCTTTTTGAACTTTAAGTCGTCTTTAGATCCATTTCTCGTGAAGTATCAAATCTTAAACATTCCTAAATATATGAGTGTAAAAAAATTCGAATATTCTAAATAAACAATATTAAAAACAATAGTAAGTAGAATTAATGTACCTTCCGTTCGGTTTTAGTCATGTTTAAACTTCCCACGTATGTATATGATTGTTCTTGAACACAACCATTTTGTTTACCCAATTAATTGTATCCAAATTACACGTCCATCCTCATTTAATTTCCATCTAAAAGGAATTATCAAAGATGACCTGGGCTGAAAACTCTATCACCTCTCTTCTGGCTTTCTCAACATAATGTAAAACCTCCAAGCACACCACAGACAGCGAATGCAAAGCAACAATCTGAAGAAAAACATAATAGTGAATGAAAAGTTATATTTAAAATTTGTTTTAAACTATATAAACTATAATTAAAGAATAATAATATATAAAAAAACCTTACTGCCATATCGTTAGTTTCTTTGAATTAAAAAAATCGCTCTTCTTCCAATCACAGTAGGTAAAACAAGAACGGATTAATTTGTGTAAAATTAAAATAAATATTATGATAATTAAATTATTGAAATATTTTTGTAAGAATTTGATATTTGACACAATTTTAATTGAATAAAATATATATTATAAAATTGTATCTAAATATAAATGTGATAATGTTGGTTTGGGCTCCTTCCTATATGAAGAAAGGTCTAAATATGATAGCCCATTGTCTCACTTATTTAAGCGGAGATGATCAATTTAGAGTCGATAGAGATGGAGAGAAAACAAGGGTTCAAAAGAGAGAAAAGAGGAGAAAAACCTATTCCGTTTTTGTGCAACCAGACTCACTAATCGACGATCATGGATTTGTTAACAGTGAATCATACACCATATATATAATAAAAAAAATTAAATCACATATATAATAAAGATTTAAGCAAATAATTTAAGTTTCACTCACTCCTTTCAACTTTTCAATTCCCGTTCCAAAATATTGGGCCGCCACATGTGCTATCCTTATCTCATATTCTAATAACTTTCCAACGGTTTTGTACTTTTCTTTTTTGAACTTTAAGTCGTCTTTAAGATCCATTTCTCGTGAAGTATCAAATCTTAACATTCCTAAATGTATGAGTGTAAAAAATAAATTCGAATATTCAAATAAAACAATATTAAAAACCTAGTAAGTAGAATTAATGTACCTTCCGTTCGGTTTTAGTCATGTTTAAACTTCCCACGTATGTATATGATTGTTCTTGAACACAACCATTTTTGTTTACCCAATTAATTGTATCCAAATTACACGTCCATCCTTATTTAATTTTCCATCTAAAGGAAATTATCAAAGATCCTGGGCTGAAAACTCTATCACCTCTCTGCCTTTCTCAACATAATGTAAACCTCAAGCACACCACAGACAGCGAATGCAAAGCAACAATCTGAAGAAAAAACATAATAGTGAATGAAAAGTTAAATATTTAAAATTTGTTTTAAAACTATATAAACTATAATTAAGAAATAATAATATATAAAAAAACTTACTGCCATATCGTAGTTTCTGATTGAATTAAAAAAATCGCTTCTTCTCCAATCACAATAGGTTAAAACAAGAACGGATTATATTTGTGTAAAATTAAAATAAATATTATGATAATTAAATTATTGAAATATTTTGTAAGAATTTGATATTTGACAATTTTTAATTGAAAAAATAAATATTATAAAAATTGTATCTAAATATAATGTGATAATGTTGGGTTTGGCTCCCTTCCTATATGAAGAAAGGTCTAAATATGATTAGCCCATTTGTCTCACTTATTTAAGCGGAGATGATCAATTTAGAGTCGATAGAGATGGAGAGAAAACAAGGTTCAAAAGAAGAGAAAAGAGGAGAAAAACTATTCCGTTTTTGTGCAACCAGACTCACTAAATCGACGATCATGGATTTGTTAACCATTGAATCATACACACATATATAATAAAAAATTAAATCACATATATAAAAGATTTAAGCAAATAATTTAAGTTTCACTCACTCCTTTTCAACTTTTCCAATTCTCCGTTCCAAAATATTGGGCCGCCACATGTGCTAATCCTTATCTCATATTCTAATAACTTTGTTCCACGGTTTTGTACGTTTCTTTTTTGAACTTTAAGTCGTCTTTAAGATCCATTTCTCGTGAAGTATCAAATCTTAAACATTCCTAAATGTAATGAGTGTAAAAATAATTCGAATATTTTAAATAAAATATTAAAAACAATAGTAAGTAGAATTATGTACCTTCCGTTCGGTTTTAGTCATGTTTAAACTTCCACGTATGTATTGATTGTTCTTGAACACAACCTTTTTGGTTACCCAATTAATGTATCCAAAATTACACTTCCATCCTCATTTAATTTTCCATCTAAAAGGAAATTATCAAAGATGACTGGGCTGAAAACTCTATCACCTCTCTGCCTTCCTCAACATAATGTAAAACCTCCAGCACACCACAGACAGCGAATGCAAAGCAACAATCTGAAGAAAAACAACTAGTGAATGAAAAGTTAAATATTTAAATTTGTTTGAAACTATATAAACTATAATTAAGAAATAATAATATATAAAAAAACTTATGCCATATCGTTAGTTCTGATTGAATTAAAAAAATCGCTTCTTCTCCAATCACAATAA